>NC_079419.1:23186317-23268817 GCF_026213295.1 Gadus chalcogrammus | reverse complement strand
CCCTGTCATAGCCCTGTCGTAGCCCTGTCATAGCCCTGTCATAGTCCTGTCATAGCCCTGTCATAGCCCTGTCATAGCATCATATTAGCCCTGGCCATCCGTCAGACTCCAACACACGTGGAGCCCGTTCTCTTGGTCAAATGCGTCCAGGAGCTGGACTATGTGCTGGGCTGTATTTCTGGTTTGCAGTGATTGACAGGACTCATAGTCCTCCTGGGCTGCCCAATCATATTCTTATCTGACGTAAACAAGCAAATTAACCTCAGAAGTCTCATCCAGCTGGATGGAATAATAGGGACTTTTAATGCAACAAAAAGAAAGTGTTTAACCGTCTGGCAGCCTTCTCGAAACAGATGATGTGGGTCATCTCGCTGGCGAATGGCGGACACAACTATGTGTGGCCTATCAGCCTTCGCCATGTGGAGGCTGGCCCCCTACGAAGCCTCCTGTGCTTTGGCTAGTGTGTCTCTCAGCACTGCGTGTTTGTTTATAAGATGACGTTTGAGAGGCGATGGTTTCATGGATTGATTGCTCAGGACATCACCACATACCAAGGCCTGGGCTCTCCCTCCGTCCCGCTGCGCCTCCACTGGTCTGCTGAGCCTCCACTGGTCTGCTGAGCCTCCACTGGTCTGCTGAAGCAGCCTTGGCGACCGTGCTCGGTTCACTGTCGTCCATTTAGAAGTGTTCTCCTCCTGATCCATGCTTCTCCTCCAAATAGCTCCCGTTTGGAGCCACGATCGCAGTGTTTTTGAACCTTTCATAATTTTATCGCTTCTATCCTGCCGTCACATTTCAGCTTGTAATCGTGGATTGTGGATGTTTGTCGGCGTAATTACCTGAACACGTAACAGGTTGATGTTGAAACAAGAATTTAACAGGGAAGGGAAGACTTATATTAAATTCCATTATTCCAAGATCTCATTGTTACGCTATTGTCATTTGTAGTGGTATCTTGATAGTATTTTTTCCTCCTCACACCACTAGTTGACGCACTTGTACCACCAGTGGTTCTCGTACCATAATTTTTATCTCTCTCTCCCCTTCTCTCTTTCTCTCTGTCTCTGTCTCTCTCTCTCTCTCTCTCTCTCTCTCTCTCTCTCTCTCTCTCTCTCTCTCTCTCTCTCTCCCTCCCTCTCTCTCCCTCTCTCTCTCTCTCTCTGTCTGTCTGTCTGTCTGTCTGTCTGTCTCTCTCTCTCTCTCTCTCTCTCTCTCTCTCTCTCTCTCTCTCTCTCTCTCTCTCTCTCTCTCTCTCTCTCTCTCTCTCTCTCTCTCTCTCCCTCCCTCTTTCTCTCTCTCCCCCAGTGGTGGCCATCTACGACTACTCCAAGGACAAGGAGGACGAGCTGTCCTTCATGGAGGGCGCCATCATCTACATCATCAAGAAGAACGACGACGGCTGGTATGAGGGCGTGTCCGGCGGCGTCACCGGCCTCTTCCCCGGCAACTACGTGGAGTCCATCATGCACTACGCCGACTAGACCCCGACCAGCACCCCTCTATATAGTGAAGGAAGCCGATCGGATCTGTACAGGATGATGAGACCGTAGCAGTTTATAAAGCCTCCCCAACGGAGAGTCAAGTGCCATGTGAGGTCAGGTTATGATTACAACCCCACCCGAAACATCCCACCTCAACACCCCAAAAAAAAACAGAGAGGGAACCAGTGAGACTGGTGGTTTTCTAGTGTGTGACTCAACACTCTTCATTCCCTGAATAAGCGATGTGGATGACAAGTATTTTATATATTTACAGTAATTAACCGGCAATTTAACTGTATTGACATAATTACTGTTGGGACATGTACCTGAAGAAGTGTGTCCTTTGTTTTATTTTGAAGTTCTGTAACGTCCTCCATGGTCATTCTAGAGCGTCACGTCTGCTCACCCCTCTAGGGAAAAAAACGACATCTATTTTGGTTTTTACAAAACAGAATGAAATGACAAGACAAACACGAAACTTAAAGAAAAACAAAAAAAGAAATAAAAGAACTAAAGTCATGCAAGTGACATTCGGAAGACAAAAAAGAAACAAAGAAGAAGAAAAGCACTGAGTGGCAGATTTATTTCACACTCCAGGGAAACACAATAACATGAAAAAACCTGTTGAGGGCGTCTTCTACTATCTGGTGAAGTCTGTCTCTGTTAAGATACTTTGCGTGTGTGCGTACTTTGTACAGTGAGATGCTGTCATGGCGTTTGTCAGTAGTGTGTGTGTGTGTGTGTGTGTGTGTCTTCTACCTGTAGTTCACCATCGACCTGAACGCATCGAGCGGTCGGCGGCTTCTCATTTCTGTTACGATTAGTGATGGATAATTTATCTGAATGCGCTTCGGTCAGTGAAGATTCCAGTGCCATTTTAACATGAGAACACATGCTAAACGTTTTGATTTCATCTTTGTACTATGAAGGACATTCAATGCTGTCTGTTTAATTTTGTCGAGTTAGGTGCCAGTGTGACGCTCCGGTTAGCATGTCCCCCCCTGTCTCCCCCTCCATGTCCCAGAGACTCACAGGCCTGATGTTAGGACTAACAGGCCTGATGTTAGGCCCTATCCCCCCCATCAGAGGGACGTTCAGGCCTGCCTGATGTTAACACGTACAGGACAGATGTTAGGACTAACACCCTGATGTTAGGACTAACACCCAGATGTTAGGACCAACACCCAGATGTTAGGACCGACACCCAGATGTTAGGACCAACACCCTGATGTTAGGACCAACACCCTGATGTGAGGACCAACTCACTGATGTGAGGACTAACACCCTAATGTTAGGACTAACAGGCCTGATTTGAGGAATAACAGGCCTGATGTGAGGACTAACAGGCCTGATGTGAGGACTAACACCCTGATGTTAGGACTAACAGGCCTGATGTGAGGACTAACACCCTGATGTGAGGACTAACACCCTGATGTGAGGACTAACACCCTGATGTTAGCACTAACACCCTGATGTTAGGGCTAACAGGCCTGATGTTGGGCTGTCCACTCCTTTGATGACTTGGGTTTTCAGTTAGATGGGATCTATTCAAGCTGTTCTCCAGTGGGCCCAAACACTTCATTTTCTATTCTGAGAAGCAGTTCCTGCTAAGGTGCTTTGAGGAGAACCTGGTGCTCAACATGACCACCGACCACAAGAACCTCAACCCAAGGCTGTTGAACTGGTCTCTCCTTACTCATGAAGTCTGTTTCAACTGTCGTATTGTTTGGTATTGAGGGGTGACCCATCAACAGTGTTGAATGTAACCTTATTATCATTTGTATTAAACCATCTTAACCGTAGTCAGGCCATCTGTGTGTTATATGCACCTATTGTACTACAGTTAGATACATTGTCGGTTTTCATTGTCTTTTTATTATTTTTTACTGAAATCAATACATTGTTCAACATGCAAATGAAAGCAAGCATATCCTGATTTTAACATTATCATATATGAGTTGCATGTTTTGGGATGGAATCGATTTAAACCATAGAAATTGTATAGCTTATGGAACCGATGAGTGAATTTCACAAAGTGATGCGGATGTTTTGAACCTTGAAGCGACTTCTGCATTACATGGCCGTGACACGCTGACACTCACCCTTCGTCTTTGGCGTTTTTAACAAAATAAACAACAATATTTGGATGAATGTGTACTCGGCATTAAGGGTTCACTCATCTGTCGATGGGAGGAGTTCAAATCTAGTAGCTGTATCGTACATTCAAAGAGAATCCCTCAAACGAAACAATGGAAGCCAGTGTATTTCACTGGCTTGTTGACCAGTGTCATCAGCTTTTTGTGTGTGATGAACGTATTGAAAGACTCACAGCTGGTGATCCTTGTCCTCTACATCATCAACACGCTCTATTCAACCGTTTCTTACATTTCCTTCCAGGGCTATTTGGCATTTTTGTGGAACAAACAAAATCAAATACTTTTTCTGTGACACATTTCTAGCAATGAATTGGTTTCTCCTCCTTTCTTTATAATTTGAGTCCTACACTGCTGGGGAAGGTCTGCTTGCCGCTGTATGTCAATGGTTTATTTATTCTTTGGTTTCCTAGAGGTGATGTTGATCCCTGGCTGAACGGTGTAATGTTTACCACTAACCTGTGAGCTGACGTCACAGGCTCGCCTGCTCTTGCGTGTGTTTCTTTTCTTATGACGAAAACGTGGAGTAAAGAGAAAAAACTAAAACCAATAAACTGATCTGTGACTTTGTTCTTATTGGGAACAGAATGCGTAGATTTCTTGCCTTTCCTCCACTCATGTACATACAGTATGTTCATGGAAATTTATGTACAGTCCTTTTGTAATAAACAGCCCTTAAAAACGGTGAAGACAGGCGGTCTTGTGTGGTGTGTCCTGTGTGCTTGTAACTTGCAGAAGTCCAGTTTTTGAATGTAAGCAGAATTAGATGTAGAACAGATGAATGAGGTTAACCATGGGAGGAAGTTTGAATGACACCAGCTCTGAACAGCAGGCCCTACCATAACTAAAGCGTAGTACACAATACGTGACCTGGACCCAGGAAGGGTAGAAGAAACAAGATGGACCCCAGATAGGAGCCCAGCTGGAGGGACTTCAGGGTCCTTTAAAGGTCCAGGCGTGTTTTAGTTGAACCCCTCCAGAGACACCTAGTTCAGCTTATTGTTTCAGAGCAGAAAGTTACTTTTGTCATCATGAAGGAGAAGGAACCCAAGGGGCTGGTATTATCAATCCATTTGATTGGTCATACAACTGTACTATCTATCATCCCTTTATAATGAGAGAGAGACAGACTTTAACTATCCATAACCAGCCTTTATAGAGAGATACATACTTTAACTAACCTTTAGAAAGTTTAGAGAGAGACATACTTTAATTATCCATAACCACGCTTTAGAGAGAGACATACTTTAGCTATCCATTACTAGCCTTTATAGAGAGAGACATACTTTAACTATCCTTAACTAACCTTTATGCAGAGAGAAATACTTTAACTCTCAACAAGTAACCTTTAGAGAGAGAGACATACTTCTTAAACTAACCTTTATAGAAAGAGACATACTTTAAATATCCATAACTAACCTTTATAGAGAGACATACTTTAACTATCCTTAGCTAACCTTTATAGAGAGAGAAATACTTAAACTATCAACAAGTAACCTTTAGAGAGAGAGACATACTTGACTATCTTAAACTAACCTTTATAGAAAGAGACATACTTTAAATAACCATAACTAACCTTTGTAGAGAGACATACTTTAACTCTCCTTAACCAACCATTATAGAGAGACATAATTTAACTATCCTTAACTAACCTTTCCTCTGGGATGCAGCGGATTAGCCTCTCCAAATGTTATAATCCTGAAGGTTTACCCTGACTACTGGAGACAGTTGACGGTGCAGTATGAGATACAGACAGGGCTATGATGGGCCCTACCCCGGTCTGATGAGGGGATTGTGTTGAGGTGTGGCCATTGGACTTTGGATGGGCTCAGATCAAATTGGGTAAACAATACATCCACTTCTTCATCATCCCATGTATCATGAAAGCTTTTTGAATGGTGGGCAGTAATATACAGATCCTCTATACATATAGATCCTCTATAAATGACTGTGTCTGGTGTCTGGTGGAGGGGGAGGAGGAGGGAATGAGGGCGCTCCGGTCAGGACGGTGTCACTGCGGGGGGCGGGTGGGATGAAGTCTGGTGGAGGTTCAGGGAGGTGGTCCCCGGGGATGTCACAGACAGTGCTCCCTCCAGAGAGTACTGCAGTACTGCCAGCTGGAGCTGGGGTCGTACCACTGCGGACCGCACAGGGGGCGGCCGGTGGAGCGCCAGGCGTGCAGTGGAGGAGGTGGAGGGGGGCCGCCTGAGTGACGGAGCGCTGGACCCCGGCCTGGAAGTTCTTATACAGGGCGGCTCCATACTGGTCCCAGTGGAGGAGAGGACACAGTTAATGCCGTTGTTAATCCAATTGATTATTAATGACGTTTTTGTCTATTGTTAATCTGTTTGTTGAACTTGTTTTGGTCATTGCCTATAGCGTACGTATTGATGTATTAGTTTGTTCTCTGACCTTGGCCACTCTGACTGAGCTGATCCAGAGGGAGAGGGTGTGTTTGTCCTCACAACACAGCACCTTGGTGTACTCTGACTCCTGCTGGAGGTGGGGGTGCTGAGGGAGAGGAGAGGGTTAGCATGGCCTCCCAGCGCTGGTGGCCAGGAGGCATTCAGCACTCACATTTCAACCGCATGGCCAAAACCTTATGCAAAAGAGGATTTTAAAATTCCCCAATAAAAAAGCTATGAATGACAACACATACAAATTGTATGTGGCGTGTACTGTAACTTGTAATCTAATGCAGAGTAAAAATAATCAGTTCAGTTGGTTAAACACTAGCACTATACAACAGATGTTGTATATCCTCCTCCTCTTCCCCTTCATCATTATCTTCATCATTATGGAAGTTGGCTATAACAGACCAAAGGGTGGCTGAAATTGTTTTGACTTTCAGTTGCAGGCGAGTTTCATGTGGCCCAAACATATTGAATAGATTGAATTGACCCCAGAGCCCAGGACTCCCTTCTTCACTCCCATGGATCAGCAAGGATCCATCTGTCAGTGATGGCCTTCTTAAACATACACCATACATCACACCTAACCCCTCACCACTGGAGGAGCGAGAGAGGCTTCTCTTTAGTATCTTCTTCCTCTCTCTCTCTCTCTCTCTCTCTCTCTCTTTCTCTCTCTCTCTCTCTCTCTCTCTCTCTCTCTCTCTCTCTCTCTCTCTCTCTCTCTCTCTCTCTCTCTCTCTCTCTCTCTCTCTCTCTCTCTCTCTCTCTCTCTCTCTCTCTCTCTCTCTTTCACCCCTTGTCTTTCTCCGTCCATATCGCTCTATCGCTGTCTCTCTCTCACTATATTTATATCTTTATCTCACTCTCTCGCTCTGTCTCTCTCTCTCACTCCCTGTCTCTCTCTCTAACTGTTTCATATTAAAATAAAAAGCTGTTGACAGAAACAACCGAGCGTGGGTTCAAGAAGAGCTGTAGGCTACTAAAGGGCTTCCTGTTTGAAATGTCTATATTTAAAACATATGAACCGAGTAGACACGCTGAAAAACATGAATGCTAGAGGACTGGATATGAATACACATGCAAGACTCATTAATAGAAGGAATACTATTAGAAGAAGACTGAGGTACTATAGTACAGGAGACTGAAGTACTATTGGAAGAAGACTGAGGTACTATAGAACAGGAGACTGAAGTACTATTGGAAGAAGACTGAGGTACTATAGTACAAGAGACTGAAGTACTATTTGAAAAAGACTGGGATACTATATTAAAAGAGACTGAAGTAATATAGTAGCAGATGTCTGAAGTACTATAGTACAAGAGTGTGGAGACTAGTAGAATACTACATTAGTGCAAGGGACTTGAGCACTTTAGTAGTAGAAAAGACGAGAATACTATAGTAGTATTCAAAAAGTATGATAGTATTAGAAACAGTGAAATATATAAGAACAATCTCAAAGTCTTATAAAACTACTAGGATGAAATCCAGAGAGGTTTATCCTTCATAACAGCATGGAAGGTTTACCAGATGACATACCTTCAGGACGAAGCAGAAGTCAGTGGGGGCTCTGTATCTCTGTTTGTAGCCGCTGGCCCGGTAGATGTTCACATTTTCAAATCTGACCAGGCAGCTGAGGTGGATCGATGACTTGTAGGCGTTTAAGAGAATAAAAAAGGTTTTAATGACTGGGAATTCAAAGATGCCCTGACAGTGTCAAAGAGGGAGTCTCTCTTTGACACTTAATGAAACACTTAATCATGTTTAATTTTGACATTGTTTTAAATTGTGCTTTGTATATATTTTTTAAGAATTTTGTTCAAGGCTACCCCCTAAAATCAACAGAAATATCTGTTGAACAGAAAGTTCTCTTCAAACTGTAAATATGGTCAGCAGTTGACACACACACACAATATGATGATGGCTGCTTCGACAGCAAATAGATTTGGATCCAAAAACGACACAAACCCTAAAAGAAAAGAACTAGTTTTGCAGTGGCTCTGGCCCAGAAAGAACCTTTAGGGTTAAGGACATACCACTGTATGGCACATCTCGCCCCCTTTGTTGATTGTTTTCACTCCCTGTCCTTATGTTTCCGTGATTGTCCTCACTCACCTTAATGGTTTTCACCTGTCCCTCATCAATATTCCCCTCCCATTCTATCTAGCGTGTTTCCCTTCTTCTGCGGCAGATCGTCTTTGTTCTCTGTATCAAGCATCCCAGGATTTTCCAAGCGATAATCATATTTCCTGATTCCCAACTGTTGACTCCCGCCTACGCCTTTGCCTTCTACCTGCCAGTTCGTTTGCCTGATCTACGACTGATTACCCATGTACCTACCCACTTTGACCCCTTTGCCTTCTCCATGCCGGATTGTTTGCCTGATTGTACTGATTTCCCGTGTAATGAACAATCTTCTAGTAAAGACCATTCTCTCTACACAGACTTTTGCCTCCTGGGTCGTGCTTTTGAGTCAGTTATCTCCTGCTGCTCACCCAGTCGTTACACTGTATCTATGGTTTGTGCTATTTGTACAGTATTGACTGTACCTTGTTCTTGCCCTTAGGTATATAGTAGATGCCAGAGGCCCTGAGCAGGAAGAAGCGCTGATTCCACTTCCTCTTGCCGCTCTCCTTCTGGTACAGTACCCCCTCCAGGTCGGGGACCCTCACAGAGTCCCCTTCGAAGTTCTCCTGAGAGGTCAAAGGGTCACATAGGATATAGTTCAACTGATTACAAATAATTATATTGGTGTTATTGTCATAGGAAACACACCTCTTCATTGCCAGAGCACAAACAACTTATTCAAGATATAAACAATAGATTTCGAAATTGTAAAGTATACAAAGCAAATATAATCGGAAAATGTAATTACAGCAAAAGAGAACTTGAATAAGATAATAGAGGAAGTTCCTCTCCAGACAGAGCCACACAAATCTAGAAAGTCTGTAGCGTGGTGTTAGTGAGCTACTGGACCTTCAGTAGAAGCTGTTTGTCTTTTTCTTTAGTGTTGCCCAGCGCATCACTGCAGTTTCTCCACATGTAGAAAACCTTTGGAGAAACCCAGGTGTGATTAGGGTTGGATTGCAAAGTGAAACTAACATCATCATAGCCTGGCAGGCGTTTCTCTTTGACTGCTCACCTGGGGGTCTTTGAAGAGGGAGTATTTCTCAGGCCTGGAGACAAAAGTGATGGTGTTCTTACTGCTGCGGCCCCACAAACTCAACCTCTCTACTAACGGCTCATGGTCCTCGAAGATCCTCTCTGCATACAAGAAGATACAGTGAATCGAGATGTAATAATATATATGATGTTTATTAAGTCATTCCAATAGATCCATGTTATTAAGGAGCAGGCCATTTTGGGAGGTAGCCATCTCCCCAGAATGTTTACAGGTGGGCTTGGGGTTATATGGGATCGAAAATAGCTTGTTTATCAGTGTGTGTGTGTGTGTGTGTGTGTGTGTGTGTGTGTGTGTGTGTGTGTGTGTGTGTGTGTGTGTGTGTAGGTGCGTTGTGCCTGGTCCACACTTGCGATCTTTTGACACTCTATCTTGCTCCCGGAAAAATGGAGCAAGGCAAAGTTAGTTGTTAAATATGAATGGTCCATCCACACTACGCACTCATTCAACCAGACAATCCCTTCACTGCAGACTCACATATCTATGCTGTCATTATTATGTTTTGGCCTTCAATAACTAAAGAAACTCTTATCTCATTGGTGATGTGATGGCCTCCTCTGTCCCCCACTGAACTTGGTTGTGAACCTTTGCGTTTCATGGGCACGTGAACACCTCCACCCCCACCAGCCCTCACCGGTCTGCAGCTCCGGGTTGCTCTCACACAGGCTCCAGTCCAGGGCGCGGTCGCAGTGGGTCTTCTCCATCAGGACATCCAGCACCCCGCCCACGCTCTGCCTCTCGTCCACCAGCAGCATTTTGAAGCTGCCGTCGCACATCAGTACCTTGACGATCCGCTGAGAGTACGAGGAGGAGTGGGAGGAGCAGGACGAGGAGCAGGACGAGGACCAGGACGAGGAGCAGGACGAGGAGCAGGACAAGGAGCAGGACGAGGAGGAGGAGGAGGAGCAGGACGAGGAGCAGGACGAGGAGCAGGAGGAGGAGCAGGACGGGGAGCAGGAGGAGGAGCAGGACGAGGAGCAGGAGGAGGAGCAGGACGAGGAGGAGGAGGACGAGGAGGATGAGGAGGAGGAGGAGGAGGACGAGGAGGATGAGGAGGAGGAGGAGGAGGAACGGGAGGAGGAGCAGGACGAGGAGCAGGACGAGGAGGAGGAGGAGGAGGACGAGGACGAGGACGAGGACGAGGACGAGGACGAGGACGAGGACGAGGAGCGGGAGGAGGAGCATGACGGGGAGCAGGACGAAGAGCAGGAAAAGGAGGAGGAGGAGGAGGGGACGACGAGGACGAGGACGAGGACGACGAGGAGGAACGGGAGGAGGAGCAGGACGGGGAGCAGGACGAAGAGCAGGAGGAGGAGGAGGAGGAGGAGGAGGAACGGGAGGAGCAGGAGGAGGAGGAGGAGGAGGAGGAGTAGGAACGGGAGGAGCAGGAGGAGGAGGAGGAGGAGGAACGGGAGGAGCAGGAGGAGGAAGAGGAGGAGGAGGAGGAGGAACGGGAGGAGCAGGAGGACCAGGAGGAGGAGGAGGAGGAGGAGGAGGAGGAGGAGGAGGAGGAGGAGGAGGAGGAGGAGGAGGAGGAGGAACGGGAGGAGCAGGAGGAGGAAGAGGAGGAGGAGGAGGAGGAACGGGAGGAGCAGGAGGACCAGGAGGAGGAGGAGGAGGAGGAACGGGAGGAGCAGGAGGAGCAGGAGGAGGAGGAGGAACGGGAATAGCAGGAGGAGGAGCAGGGGGAGCAGGAGGAGGAGGAACGGGAGGAGCAGGGGGGGAGGAGGAGCGGGAGGAGCAGGAGGAGGTGGAGGAATGGGAGGAGCAGGAGGTGGAGGTGGAGGTGGAGGTGTTTTAATTTACCATCTTATACTTTCATTTGAAACTTCTGATAAGCTATCGATGACCGGAGAGTATGGATCGATATGAAAAGTAAGAAAGTGGTACCTTCTTAATCCTAGCCTCTTTGAGTTTCTCCAGTGCCAGTCTGACCTTGTCTGCCTTCAACTGGACTGGACTCTATTGGCGGAGAAAATCGTGATATCCACATGATGAATAAATGAACACCCTGAATATCATTGATCATCATGTCTGCATTCTGACTTTAAAACTAATCTCCATATTGACCGTGTGGGGCTGTGTGAGAGGAGACCCAAGGCAGAGTGGGCCTGGGACCGCCACAGGGCCCTGGGACGGGCTGCCGTTGGGGGTAGTGCCGCTAGGGGAGATGGAGGGGGTGATCGGTAGGAACTGTTGATCTGGCACAAGGTTCTGATGTGGGATGTGCTTCTGAACTGGGGTCAGGTCTGTGGTCGGGTATTGGATCAGACCTGAGGTCGGGGTCGGGTCCAGGGTCAGGTTTGTAGTCAGACCTGAGGTCGGAGTCCGGTCCAGCAGGGTCAGCTCTGTGGTCGTGGTAAGGTCTGTGGTCAGGTCTGTGGTTACAGTAAGGTCTGTGCTCAGGTCTGTGTTCACGGTAAGGTCTGTGGTCAGGTCTGTGGTCGCGGTAAGGTCGGTGGTCAGCTCTGTGGTCGTGGTCCGATCCAGGCTCAGGTTCGCCACTAGGTTGTCCAGGTCCTGCTCTTCCAGCTGGTTCAGAGACTCTGTAAAGAGGTGAAACGACGACCTGACCACCTGAATTCAACTGGCTGGTAAACCAAACAGCTAAAATAAACTAGAGAAAACCTTATGAAGAATAAATACACAAACAACGGCTAACATGATATAATAAATACTTTTTGAGCACTTTTTGAGACTACTGCAACCCACTGGTCCCTTACATGGTTAAAAGCGTCTACTAATAATAACTTTTCTATTACTAGTATCCTTTTTAGCCCACTCTTCACGGCATAAAAAATCCTTGATTAGTATACGCTCACCTCTTAGGTTTGAGAAGCCAAAGGAGAAGTGGTCTGTCTCTGAGTCCCGTTCTAGTTGAGAAGTTTCCGGCGTCTCCAGACTCTATAGAGACAGTTATATTATCATATTTATTTATAAATCACACTTATAAAAGCTAAGCAAGTGCCAGAGGTTTAGAAGCAGCATGTTGTGTCTGGTTTGGATACATCGGCCTATTGCATATCGATACAGCAGAGAACATCTGTTCCAGAATAAATAGGTTCACACCATATGTGTTATTGAGAGATTTAAAGACCCTTCCTCTATAGCCCTTTACATTATCATATCATTTTAGGTTCATAGCAAAATAACCCTTTCATGAGCAATGGGAACCAGATCTTAACCAATCATAAGTAGGCTACCTTAAACAATGGTAACCATTGTTGGTAGAGAAGGAGATGTGAGAAGAGCTTTCTGGCTGTCGGTCTACATGTTAACAGCCTGGCCGTGTTCTCACGGACTGAGCATGTACACAGCTTTTGCATTAATCCCACTTCCACACGCCCTTTAGCAGGGGATATGAAACCTGATGCTATTTAGTTATGTAGCAAGCTAGTAGTAACGGCTAGTTACTTTACCGTTAGTTTGTTTGTCTACTAGTGCGATCACATACTTTTCATTTGTTTGTTAGTTAGTCAGTTAATATGTAGAAAAATGTTAGCAAGCTAGATGCCAGATGCTCATTAGGGTTGCCAATGGTGACTGTCAGCAGCCATCCTTCTATACGGTCGATAGATATACTCTGTACAGACATAGTGAAGTTCTAAGGCCTGCACTAATCTGGATGCTGTGGTGCAGAGACATATACTCTATACAGACATAGTGAAGTTCTAAGGCCTGCACTAATCTGGATGCTGTGGTGCAGAGACAGAGAAGAGGGCTCAGGAAGGACAAGGAACCCACCCATCCACATGTGACGACCTCAAGTACAACAGAGCCCCCCGGCCTGAAGCTAAACCCTCCCGATGCTGATCCCCCCGGCCCTGACTGCTACAGAGATGGCCAGCGCTGAACTCAGTTTGGGGACCTTGGGGTCGGGACCTCACTCAGGCAGGGTGGTCTGAAATGCATTTGGGGCAGGGTCACGTGAACTTGCTATATATATCGATGAATGGGTATAAGAAATATGAATACACCTTTATCCGAAATTACACGGTTTTGAAAAGTCCTGTATATATACCCTGAACTGGTAACCACGGTCAAACCACTTCTGATCCCTTAATTTGTTGCTATGCAAAAAAGCTGTAATGCAAGGTCGATGTGAGAGGCAGACGTTGATTGGACATTGATTAAAAACTATTTGCGTGGAAGCAGAAGCAAAACAAAAATAAGTTTAGATTGCAAGCATTTTCCGACCTAAAAGATTCCTCAAACCTCCGAAACGAGCACATGAGGACAGGAATCCCTGCTCATCTGGTCGCTTTGAAGGAAAAAAAGATGATGAATGGTGGAAAGATGTGTATTTATTAGATCTGGTCGCTGTTTCTCCACTGTCTGGTGAAACAGAGTGGTGCATTTTGGGAAGTGGAGGTCAGTTTGGAATAAAAATATAGACACTAAAAGACCTAATGCGGGTTATTTTCTTGAACCAATGGTCACACTCACATACGGAAGCACGCAAATGTCAACCCACGTGTCAATGCACGCATGCACTCAGTCACGCATACAGACACACACACACACACACACACACACACACACACACACACACACACACACACACACACACACACACACACACACACACACACACACACACACACACACACACACACACACATGAACATCCATACTGACCTCTTTGAGAACATCTATCTCTCCCAGGAGGTTGATGAACATGGTGTCTATCTCGTCCATCTGGAAACAAATACAAGTAGCTACTGAAACATACATCAACTCAAACCAGACTTAAGATTCTTAAAACATACCCAACAACAACATTATATCCAGAAGGACAATCAGAAGATGAAGCTGGAGCAGTAAATACAACTTCAACTGTAGTTTATAGCTCAGTCAAAGGTAAAGGCTCTGTTAGGTTGTAGAACATACAGGATAAAGTCTGCTTAATCGGCAACAATTGTGTTTGCTGATTTTATTTGTGTGTTCAAAATCTGGTCTCCAAAATCCGATTTGGTCTGAACGGGCCAGCCTCACACTCCACTCAGAGACAATAGGCCGAGGCTCAACTTCAGACGTGTGGACATTAACTTATAGAAATGTATAAATTATAAATGGCCCATGTGGCTTAAGTACCACACTGCCTCTCTCATTCCCGCTAGACCTTGGCAACCAGCATTCAGCGTTAGTCTCTGAATGTTAATCGGACCACTTCATAATATGCTTATTTAAGGCCTTGCCGGCCGATGAGCAACCAGAGAAGTAGATCACACTTTAAAAAAAGATTCAAACCACAAAAAGGCTGAAAAAAGGGTGACCAGAAGTGGTGTTAAGTGTTACTTCAGGGAACCTTCATCTATCAGAATACAGATAGATTTCTACGATAAGGACATCCTCTTGCAACCGAAACATGTGAACTTATTATATAGGTTATATTACACGTATTTTGATGGTCAATGAAAGTCGAGGTAAAGTTCCCTTTGACCTCAGAAGGATTGGGCCTTCTCATCCATTAAAGATGGTGTTTTCTTCTACACATACCTAACTAAGCCACAGCATTGCATCCCCACTCTGCATCTTAATGCGACCGTCACTTATCCTTCTCCACACCCTCTCTCTCTCTCGCTCTCTCTCCCATATCTTATGTTCAAACGACACACAACAAACATTCAACATGTTTCCCATCATGTACCACGTCTCTAGGCCAGTGGTCTTCCTGTCAGCCGCTGGGACCCATACAGGCCAGGGGCCTCACCATGCAGCCGTGCCTCCCAACAGACAGTAAACAGACTTGTGTATAGGGCTGCTGCTTTCTTGTGGCCAAGGACTCTGTCATGCTGTTGTGTTTTTCTGACTGAGTGAAATAATTAACTATTGGCTGGCAGTAGTCATAAAGGACCATATGTTTGTCTTACACACTGATAAATATTGTGTGGTGTGGTTGTGGTTCTGCTGAAGTATTTCACTCTTAAACAGACCAGAGTCAAACAATCCAAGCTGTGATGAGGCCTGTTTATAAAGGAATGGATTATGAGGATAGACGTGATGTCAGTTATTTATGTATTTAGTTCCACTACCTGACATCTTAAAGGACTGAAAGTCGTCCTCTGGATAATCAATTCTAATGATTTAATATTAAATACCGAACTGCAAATATCCACAGCCTTTCCTTGAGCAAGATGTCTAACCCCCCTAGCAACTTAATTATCTGAGTTTACTAAATTGCTTTGTATCCAAGCCTCTGATAGACTACTCAACAAATCATTACATCAGTTTAACTTCCATTTGATAATCGAGTCAATAAATCTCCATAAATATTGAGAACTCAAAGTCTACCTGTCTTGTTGTCTGGCGGAGGTGAGGTGGCTCATCCAGCTCGATGTCAGTCAATGAAGAATGGTCAACTCATCATCACTGTGATATTCACAAGAGTTTTGGGTTTCCTGTCCAATGAGGAAGTAGTTCTTTAGCTTCTAATGCTCTCATCGTCGAGGCAAAACACACACACACACACACACACACACGCACACGCACACACACACACACACACACACACACACACACACACACACACACACACACACACACACACACACACACACACACACACAACCCTCCCAGGGCCCTGTCCCTTTGTGTAAACAACACGTTTGAACTTCTCGTTCAGGAACTCACAATCGGTGGTCCAGGTGGTGAAAGCCAAGGTTTATGATATGTCCTGCTGTTGTTTATATCGTATTGGAGGTCCTTTGTTTTAAAAACAGGCTTGTGTGTTTAAAAGAAGGCTAATGATATACATGAGACTCGGTGATCACTAAGTAAAGCAATGTTGACCCCCTACAGGCCACCGCCATGTGTGGTCCGTTTACCTTGAGAGAATCAGGCAGCACCCCTCTGAACATCTCACCCCTGTAATTCATCACATTAAAACACTCTGCCATGTGTGTGTTTGAATGCAATTGGGGGTTCTCTGTGCCTGTGTGTGTTAGAGAGAGAGTATCCTTGTGTTTTTGTCTGTGTGTGTGCATTTGTTTTGTTTTTCTAAGTCAGGATCATCGACTACAGATCTGATTTATTAGGGACTAATGAGGGCCCAGTATGTACACATGTGCAGTATATATATAGAGCATGTACGGTACAAAGGGTGCACTAAGGTATCCAATAGAGTAAAGTGTGTGTTCTGACGTCAGCACCAGACCCACGGGGGAAGGGCTGATGAAATGAGAGAGCAACAGCTTGTGTGGTTTAAGGTTCAACCACTTTAATCACATCTGAATGGGCGAGGAAGGAGAGAGAAATTAAGAGGAGCAATAAAGTGTGTTACAGTTCAATGATGGCCCTCTGCATATTATAGTGATCAACCCCATGCTCTAATGCTCTTCAAAGCTCTCTATACCGGATAAAGAACATCGTTTACACAAACCTCTGGACATTTAGAAGGAGTGAAAGAGAGAAAGAGAGAAAAAGAGAACGAGAGAAAATAATAAACTATTATCTATAATTATACCAATTAATATATTCTTAGACCCTTTATATTACTCACCCATTGCCGTTAATATTGTACAATGTTTGGCCACTTGGGTGTAAAAGAAAAAGTACAATAGGCTCTTCATCATCTTTGAAAGACTGTCATGACTTTTTCAGGGAAATAATAAATATCCAATGGCCCTTGGCCCGGCATTTCCTAAAAGCTGAAACATGAAAAAAAGGAAAGGAAAAAGAAAGAGATAAAAATATTCCAAATATCTAACACGTGCACAGCATCAACGGATGACTGGGCGCACTGGTATTTCTGAGACGCCAGGGGTTAATTTAAGACCACGGGGGAAACCTGTTGATGATTAGAGCCGCGGAGCGCCACATGTAGACGGAGCTCTCCTCTCCATCCCTCCTCCCCGGGCCTGAGGCTGCACATCGGGCTACACGGACCCTCTCTCTGCCGCTCCCCCAGACGGACCTTCTATCCAGCGCTACCCGGGCCCCACTGCTCTCCAGCGGACACACAAGGTCGACTTGCCTGAGAAACACTATACGGGTGGAGACGGGGGACTAAGCTCTATTATTTATTTTGAGTTTTCCTCCAATAGTTCCTCAATATCTGATCATTCAAAAGGGACTCAGGATGCGTGATTGAGGCTTCCTGGACTCTTTCTCATCACTATTCCGTTGTGCAGGTTCTCAACTCTTCCAGAAACATGGCGTTCCTCACCGGAATATCTTTACTATGCTTCACATATTTATTTGGCAGAGGACAAAGTGTTGCTCAGATTTGCAGGGGGTCCCACTGCTTCCCAGAAGCTCAGGACTGGAGCCAACCGTGCGTTGGAGAGTACTGTTCGGGGGGGCAGGCATCGACCCCGCGGCGACACGTCAGTCCGCCGGTACAAGCCAGGCCACCGCAGGTCTTCCCCGGGTACCAGCAGGTGAACGCTCAGACCCTCCACCGCCAGGTGCACAGCGCGCCGTCCAGGCCCTACACCGCGGGGTTCACACACCCGCGGGGGGAGGACACGGAGGCCACGAGGAACACCAACCCGCGGACCCTAACGGCGGAGGTGTTCCACCCGGACTGCCATGGTGGGAAGTGCCAGAGCGGGATCTCCTCCAGCAGGACGGAGGCGGCCACGCAGAGGGACTGTAAGGGCATCGAGTGTAGACTCCCTATGCGGCTGCGCCAGAAGCCCCCGCCGTGCGTCGGGCCCGGCTGCGGGCCCCCCGGGGCCGACACGGCAGGAAGAGTGAGCCCTTCGCCTGTGCACGTGACGGACCGGGCGGCGCAGTTCCTCGGCGACCTGGCAGACAGCGGCGGGACCCCCTCCTCCTCCTCCTCCCCCTCCTCCCTGGGGGTCCAGCTGACGTGCGACATGAAGCCAGGTGGGCGCTAGACCGTGACGTCATAACGTCCTCAATGACCGTGAACTTTTATATTTTAGTAATTCCTATATCTATACAGATAGACCCGTGTTAGCGTGACGTCTAGCTTGAAGGAATGTATCCATTAAATCAAATTTCATGAGTAAATTTCATTTCAAAGTTTGTGAAACGGCTCATAGGCTATACAACAAAGACACATAAGCATTGTTTATCAGATTATTTTTCCTCATCATCGGATTTAACTGACTGTGAAAGTCTGAGCAGCGTCTTATTCCCAAAGTTTCCATGAGACCGGTTGATCAGACTGGAGATCCTGAATAGATTGGTTTTCCGACTTGTATACAAGGCACATCTTCTTATTCTGGATTCTGGTGTGTTATGTCAACGGTGCCAGGCACCAACGAGGTTCCTGAAGATGCCCTGGTGCTCCAGCTTCGTCTCTCCAAGGGCCAGGAGGCGCTGATCGAGGCCCTGCGGGGCCAGCAGGCCGAGGTGAAGGAGCTGCAGCGGCTGCTCACCGGCCAGCAGGGGGCGCTGGTCAGCCAGCAGCGAGACATCCTGGAGCAACAGCGGAGGATGTACGACCAGATGGACCACGTAAGGAACATTTCCTCATCTCAATCTCGCCATGGGATAATTACCATAATGAGGGTTAATGACGCAGATAAAGTGATGGGAGTGGGGGAGGAACGTACAAGTGGACTGAAACTGTGCTCAATTAAGGAGGGCAGACTGTGGGGGATTGTGGAAACGGTAGGATTACAAAATCCCAGGAAGTAGAGAAGAGCAAGGTTGTACTATCCCACCATAAGCGAGACTCCTTGTAGAGTTCCTGTAGAGTCCCGTTAGAGTCCTGTAGAGTCCCGTTAGAGTCCTTATAGATTCCTTTAGAGTCCTGTAGAGTCCTTTACAGTCCTGTAGAGTCCTATAGAGTCCTGTAGAGTCCTTAAGAGTCCTTTAGAGTCCTGTAGAGTCCTGTAGAGTCCTTGCAGAGACCTTATAGAGTCCTTTAGAGTCCTGTAGAGTCCTTTAGAGTCCTTTAGAGTCCTGTAAATATCCCGCTCTTTATCCCATCTATTGTTATGGGGCAGGTGAAGGCCCAGTACAGCGTTCTGCTGGAGAACATCAAGCAGATGTCCTTCCAGGACCTCCAGGGAGAGCTGGACCACTCGAGGGGCAGCCCGGTCCGGGCCCATCACACACAGCAGGCCTTCGCCGTGCACAGGGCCGACATGGAGGCCCGGGTCGTGCAGGTGAGGAGGGGGCCGTCTGGGACCTCAATAGGTCAAGGGGAGGCGGAGGATTGTTTTCCACCGTGACGTGGCGCCCCTAACTTCAAGTGTCATCATCAGATTCATAGCACAGATGAAAACATGACAACACACAATATCCAATCGCTTACAGCAGACACCAAATACTAAAATATAGTATCTTTAAAAACATAGAATAATTACAAAGAATTGTGTTAACCGGAGTTTCCTTGATCATATAGGACAAATGCCATCCCCAAACATGAATGGCTGGTGGCACTAGCAAGGACATCGATGTGAAGATTATGTTGTGAAAACTTGAAGGACATATATATATATATATATATATATATATGGACTAGGTTGTGAAAGGAAGGATATAGATGTTAAGACTAGTGTTGTGTAGATGGGACGGAAAAATGTTAACCTTCAGTGAACTTTATGCTAAAGAGTGGGCTAAAGAGTGGGCAGCGCAGCGTATGGGTGATGACCCTAAACTGAATCTGACATGGCTCACTTTAAAACAAACACACAATATTTATCATTCATCATCACTTTCAGCTGACATAAAATACCAAATGATGGTATATTTGAAACGATTGCGCAACCTCCTTTAAATCCAAATATTGATGTAAGCTGTTAGATCTGAATCTGGCCATGAAACAGGGTTTCGGAACACGCACACACACACACATTTTATTTATTCTTGTTCGTGCGTGGGCACTTTTGCAGGTGCTCCAAAATTGATCTTCAATTCTTCGATTGATCTACGACTCACCTTTTATACCTCAAGTTAGAAAAGTGGTACTAAATGACCTGTTGTCACACTGCCCTGCTGCAATGCTGAATGTCTGCCAGCTGTAAGTGTACTCCCCTTGACGTTGTGTTGACCTGTACTACCAGGTGGGGCGCCCCCTGCAGGCCTGTGGGACCTGTGGCCCTGAGGAGCACTGCAGCCTCAGCACCGGTCATCCCGGCTGTGAGCGCTGCACCGTCTGCCCCGCCGGCTTCTTCATGGTGGCCGAGTGCACCGTCCACGCTGACCGCATCTGCCAGGCCAGTACAGAGACGTCTCTCCCTCCAAAAAAACCAGCTTACCCTAACCCTAACCCTAGTCCTTTTGTGGTTTTGTAATGGTTGCTAATGTTAAGTTGCAAGTAATTATGTAATGTAAGGAATCAAGTGGTCCCTGGCGCTGAGTTTCATTTTTCAGTTCCCATTTTGATCAGCCACCTCTGTTTAAATGCAATGCCTCTGGTAGCATACGTAAAATAATGTTTATTGCGTCTTAGAAAAACTAAGACAGACTATCGAAAGCTGAGAAACTTAAACGACTTGCTGATAGAGCTCCAGTCAGCAAAGGCAGAGGGTAGCTTTTCATGACCTTTCCATCCTCAAAAGGGCAAGAGGTGTTAATCCCATAGTGAAGAAGCTTCCATTCAATCACAATATTATTTGTTTTAGATGCTGCGCCTCATGGTCAATGTTTTGAATGCGGCAGTGATGAACATCACACAGCCCTCCAACTTGAACAGGCTCCCAGGAACCAAAAGAAAGATCTGGCTCAAGAGCACAGCATCACCCTCTGATGTCCATCTCCACTCAGAAGTTTAGAGAACGAGTTTGTTTGGGTCTAGAGCCTTGTACATAGGAGTTTCGCTCAACGATGTGATGTTAACAGGGCCTAACTTAAATATCACTCTGGGTGTGCAGATACAATATAAAGAGGAAGCCTTCGCGTTCACAGCCGACATTGTATAGGTGTGTAACAATAACGCCAAGTTTCTGTCCCAAGATCATGCCACTGATATTAAAGACCTAGATCTCTAGGTGGTCATTCAACCCAGCCTCGGTTAAATTTGGACCTCAAGGCAGATAGATTCTTCTTCGAAGTTACCACTCAACTGGGTGTCTTGTCCAGCATCAGTAGCCTCTTTATCGCTGGGCTTTGTCGCACCAGTCACTCTCCAAGGTTAGTCCATACTCATGGAACTGAAGGAATACTTGTCAACAGGGATTCCTTGTTTTCCCCCAGAAAGGGAGGAGGCATGGATTAGTAAGAGGTATTCCTTAAAAGATCTGTCTTCAATCAAATCATTAAATCATTAAATTCAAGTCTTCAGATCGCCAGATGCTACACAAAGTTTTCAGCTTCAGCAGCAGTAAGAACTTTTCTGCAGTTGCTTACCTGAAGATAACCGACACTGATGGGAGTGACCAGGTAGGCTTGTCATGGGAAAAGTAAAGCTGGCTCCTCATCCTGAGCCCACCATACCAAGACATTAACTCTTTGGAGCTGTGATGGAGTTGGCTCATCTCAGCAGAGCTAGACCTTCAGCTCGATGCTGCAACCTTCCGCACAGACGGCACAGTGGTCCATGGTTACATCTGTTACAAGACCAGACGTTTTTATTTCTCTGTTAGTAACTGAGTAGTATCCATATATCTTAGATCTGTATATCTTCTTGTTCAGCCTAGTGGCACCATGTGCCTACAGAACAAAACCTACAGATTATGCCACATGGTCCATCACTGCAGGTCATAAAGGACACCAATGGCAAACTCCCAGATTCCTAAGCGAACTAGGATCCTACGTGGATCCTAGTTCAGATGCATATATTCTTCCTGAAGCGTCTACCTTGAGCATTTTCCCATCGACCAAACAACTTTGTTCACAGCTTCCAATTTTTCCACCTTGATTCAAATCTCAGTGTGGATGAAAAGACCCTTTCGGTTAATCCATCATGCGAGTCAATATCTTTAACAGACTTCCCTTCAAGGTCGACCATTCAAAGAGAGAGCAGTTGAGACAGCTTGCCTTTGGCAAGCTGTTTTTTCCTGTTTTTGAAGTAAGCAACACCATCCAGCAGGTGTAACTTGCAGGAGACTCAGAGCCCACTACCATGTTGAGAGTCTTCCTGCCGATTGCCGCTCACAAGACCCTCCGTTGACAAACGCAAGGGCAGTTCATATGGGAGTAATTGAATTCCTTGAAACGTCAGGTTGTATAATTCACAGCATTTCCTGGCTTTCAGAGGTCAAGTCAAGTAGAGCTCTTTGGACTGTTGGACCAATTTTGCTGATGCTTGCTATGTGCACCTTCAAATATGGATCAATCAGCTGAGAAGACTTCAATGTCAGAAAAGATCTGGACCTTGGTTCTCCCACATGCTCCACATTTTGGAGAGATTTGAGAGAGTATGATTGGGCTTGCAAGTAGAATGTATTTTAGAATGTATTTTCCTCCAGCTAAACAGAAAACGTACCCACAAAGTTCTGGTTACTTTCATGGCAGAATCAGCAGCCATAATATGCTGCTGTTCATGAGTCCACCGATCCCAATGACTCTCTTGCTCGTCTAACACAGATGGTGAAAGTTCTTTCTGCTCCAGCAGGGGAATTTTGAGTTTCAGACACTACTTGCATCAGTAGCGCCGGCTAGAATCTGTTCAACAAAGGGGTTCCTAACATTAGAGACACGTTGGCATTGGCAGCTCAGCCTGCCGGACATAAAGTCATGGAGCATTGTTCTCGTCAAGAACCTAGTGTGTCTAGGACCTAGTGCTTCTGGTCACCCAGATCTTTCCAAGCAAACAAGTATAAGTGGAAGTGAATGGGGAGTTGCAAGTTATTTGTCTGTGTTTCAGTGATGGCTAGGGTTAATTTAATTTAGGAAATGGACAACATAGTTGAACTCAAAGTTAACTCAACAGTCAGGAAATACGTAGATCCTGGCATGGGAAGTCTCTCTTTTCAGTCCTATTTTCATCAAATTGGATGCATTGTCAGTCTGTACAATAATGTGTTGTAGTAATTAAATACAACTGTGGTACAATATGTTTATAAATGTTTTGTCTTTATTTACAGTAGGGTTTTTGATAGTAATTGTTACTATACTGGTAGTCTATACTAAAATGAGTAGACAATAATTAATATGGTAAAATAATGATAACTTAATCTAGTTATTTATATGTAAGGCGTAATAGTTAAAACAAGCAATTAAAAGAAAATGTGCCAGTATATTCACAAATATATTTACAGTGTGAACATGTAGCATATTGTTCGTTTTCAGTTTGACCAATTAATAGTCACAATATTTGGACAAATTAATATTTGGTCTCTTGGTGAATGAGGGGTGTTCTAAGCTAGACTCAACACCGATATGAGGCCGGCAAAGTTGTCCCGACAATTACTTGATGTGCAAATAGTTTGAAAGTGTTTTGATTGTAGTCTTTTTGTGAATATTCTAGGACAGAGACGAATGCCTTGAGGTAACAAACCAATGTGGAGACTCACAAAAGTGTCTCAACACTCCAGGTAAAAGGAAAACACTTCAAACTCTGTATTTAATCCCCGTTCAGCGTAAAAACCTGACTATTGATCTGCTGCCTCTGTGCTGCCCCCCAGGCGGCTTCAGATGCCAGGGCATGACAGAGCGCGATGCCAACTCAGGGATGTGCAGCCATGGCTACTTCTTCAACATCGACATGGACGAGTGCCAGGCCTGCTCTGAGTGCGAGGGGGACCCCGTGGTGGCGCACTGCACCTTCACCACTGACACCGTGTGCTCCACCTCACCCTCTGGCGACGCCTCATCCCCCCTCTCCCTCTCGCTCTCCTGGGCGGGTGAGGTGGACCTTCCCCCGGCGTCCCGGGGCCAGGCCTTGGGCCACAGCCTTCCCATCGTGGCCCTGCAGATCCAGGGCCGGGAGGACGGGGAGCTGGTGTCAGCGGAGGACGGCCGGCTGGTGCTGATGCAGCACGGCCTGGTGTGGCTGGATGAGAACCTGTCCCTGAGCCACGGCTGTCGCAGCTTCGTCCAGGTGTGCCTGCATCTCAACACCACGGACGACGGCTCCGAAGAGGGACGCGACCTCAGCGGTGTGCGTGTGGAGCAGCGGGAGGGCCGCTCGCTTCAAAGTGCAAGCATCAGTGGAGTGGCGGTGGTTGCCCCCGGTTACCTCATATCCCTGTTCCTGAAGAGCGCCACACAACACTGTAACCATAGCGACGGGCTGCAGCTGTACGACCCACCGGGCTCTCCCCTAAGTCTCCTCTGGCTGTCCCACGACACCGGAGCGGTCGCAATGACAGCGCAGGCGGTGGCCTCAGCCCACTACCACACAAACTACCGCCCCGTGTTCAAGACCACCTTTGCCTCGGACCCCTACGTGCTGGGACTGACCCATGACGGGCGGGGTGTGCGCTTCTCAGAGAGTGGCACCGTGCGCTTTGTCTTCCAGCAGGCGCTGTACTCCATGGGCCAGGCCTGCGTCAACGAGGGCTTCCATCTCTTGGCATACCTGAACCGCAATGGCACCGGCGTGGAGCTGTCCCGCACCTTCAAACCAGGCGTCCACTACCGGGACACCTCCGTCTCACTGTCCGGGGCAGCCAGGGTTGACCATGGGGACACACTGGCCTTTGAAGTGCTCTGCCCTGCCCAGTGCAACGTGCGCTACTTCGGCGACGGTACAGGCATCAGCATCCTTAGTCTGGTTTGGGTGCCTGCCGCCATCTCCTCCTCACTGGCAGCGTCCGTGGCCCAAGCGGGCCTCCTGTCCGGGGCCGTCCGTAACAAACCCCTGTTCTTCCAGCAGACCTCGCCCCAGGTCCCCCAGATGGCCATGACGGTGAAGGGTCCCAGAGAGCAGAAACGAGACTTCGTCTTCAGGGAGAGTGGCACGGCAAGCATGGCACTGGACCTTAAACTCATCCACTCCTGCAGTCTGCTGAAGGTGACCTTGCTCCGGCGGGGCGACCAAGAGAAGCGAGGGGAGGGTGGGGGGGAGAGAGGTACGGTGGAGGGAGCGAAACCCGTCCTACTTAGCCAGCAGGTTGGGGGGCAGATGCCCGAGGGCAGCCATTGGGCCAGTGTGGCTCTACGGGCATCCTTCCAGGTGCGGAACGGCACGGCAGTGTTCTTCACCTTGGACTGTGTGCGTGGTCGTGTCAACCAGATCAGTCACCAGACAGGAAGTGGGGTATCAATCCTCTGGGTGGCTGTGTAGGATTCTGGGCTAACTGAGAGGGTACCAAATGTGTGTACCTCGGTTAATGTTGTATATTTTTGAAGAACATATATCCTGTTATTAGTCAATATTACATAATTTCTTAAGGTCCGCCACGTTTAATTCGTTTTTGTGATAAATTTAACTATCATAGACATACTTTATTATAAATGAACTCATATCTAATTATAACAGCAGATATATTTAACTATATTTAGGTATTTATTTTACGTTACATTTGTAATAATGACATTTATATAAACTAATAGCTTCCTGATCTCTATTATCTGTAATAACATCAATGGAATGAAGGTTTTAGTCCATGAGTAGTGTTTGTAGTGTTCCGATGATCTCCATGTAATTTGTCTGTTCTTTATGTAGCTGGGCTTCTCTCTTCCTGCAGAGAGAATGAAGATCCTGGTTGGATTTTACGAGTGAGCATGTGTTTCAAGTTAGCCCCTATTTTGTAATGCCCATTACCACTGAAGGCCTTGTTTAATGACCACTTTATGCATATTTCCAACTTAAAGAACCCCCAGGGACCAGATCCCTGCCATGTCATCCGCCCAATGGAAGGGAAATGTTACAGTAAACAAGTGGTTGAACACAAACTCCGGCACAAGTTGAACAATCCAAACTGTAATGAATTTTTTTTTGGGAATCCAATAAATTTGTTTAGCCAGATGTGTTTTACGGTTGCTTCTGTGTTCAGCCTGCATGGGTCTACTGTATTTGAAATATGCAATAATGTTTTCTGTGATTGACACCAGCAGTATTTTATTTTTCATTTCAAGGGCATCAACTGTGGTCACACTGGCATGCATTTGCCGAACACACAAATAGGCCTCCACACTGCATCAGATACTGTAACTGTCATGAAAGGCTATATATGCACGGGTGATTTGTGACTTGACCTGACTTGGTAGGACTACACATGTTGGACCTTAAACCCCCCAAAAAAACCTGTGAACCGTTACAGAAAAAAAAACTCATCTCAAACTTTGTCCATAATCCACGCCTCAACGTCAGCAGGGAGGTGTGTAGACGTGGCTTCAATCAAACACAGGTGCAGCCTGCTAGCAGAAGCAGGCTGCACATGTTTCGCATAAAGCATCAAAGAGCAAGGTTCTTTGCCATGAATCAAAACAGTTTGAAAATTATATTAGAGTGCCAGTAAACAGTACAAGCAGTCACCTCACACACATACACACAGACACACACCAAACAGTCTTTACTGCTGTGGTTCTGTTTCCGCAGGAGAACAAAACTTGTTGAAATGGCTCATTTCTTTGACCCCTTCTCTTTGAAGTAGTGACACCCCCCCTCCACAGTACACACTCCCACCCAAACTCTCTCTACAGTTACTCTTTAGCGCATGTCTTGGGATAAACAATACTTCGAAAGAGGCAAGGAGCATTTATTTACAGGCACGATTAGGGGCACCTTTTTTAAAGGGGACATGTTATGCAAACAAGACTTCCTGGGATTTGGGGTGTTGTTTGGGGTCTCTGGTGCTCCCACAGTCCACACACATTATTTTTTGAGTGAGATATGCATTTCTCAGCACATTCTGAAGGGACTGAAACAGAGGTAGTAGCGGTAGGCGTTTTTTTTTTTTCCTGGAAGCTATTTTCAGCAAACAGCTTCAAAAACATGTTTTCTGGAACTCATATATTATGTTAACTTGTTGGGAAAACACCATAATATGTCTCCTTTAAAGATCGAAGAAATCCCAACCAAATCAGAACAAAACCAAGACCCCCTGGCCTTGTTCTGTGTGTCCTGGTCAAACTTCAACTAGCATAGGAACTTGTGCAGGAACTAACATAGGATCTATCTTAGGAACTACAATATAAACTAACGTAGGTGCTAGCCTACGATCTAGCATAGGAACTAGCATAGAAATTCTATTGGATTAGCATAAGAAATAGCGTAGACATCTAGCATATCAACTGGCATAGGAATAACATATGAAGATGCGTGGACAGCTAACATATAGCATAGGAACTAGCAAAGGGAACAGCATAGGAACTAAGAAACTATGTAGTAACTCTTATAAAAACTAGCTTACTCGCTACTGAATATACAAACAAAAGAGTGTAAAAATAGCTAGATATACTGGACTTAGTGAAATAAAACAAAATGCTAACTATCTACTGCAAAAACAAGCTTAAAAATTAGCTCACTAGCCTAAAAAGTAAATAACCAACGAGCATATAACAGAACCGCTAACTGCAAAAACAAAGAGTTGTATTTGAATTGAGGCATGGGGGGGAGAGCAGGTCTGTCTGGAAGAAATAAAACAGGGAATAGCCCAGTGATGTTTGGTACCCTTGCCCTGCTAGTGCATTATCATACTGCATACAAGCCAGCCAGCATGTGTGTGTGAGAGAGAGGGGATTATCTACCTAAACTGCACAGAGAATGATTCAATTTCAATACAGTATGGTAACGATTAGTCTATGACCCCTTGTGGTTTTTAACTACATGGAAACTAGCCAATTCAAAACCTGATCATGCTTTATCTTTTAACACGGCCACAAAAAAAGAAAAGGAAAAATTAAAGGCTACATTAGGGATTAAGTGTCTTTTAAAAGGAATAAAAACAGCTCAAAAACTGTTTGAAATGGTCCCATACGGACTCCAGATTGTGTGTTTTTTCCTCTCCGTGTGTTCAGCTTGGTATGTTTAGTAGTGGGCCTGCTTTGATTGCCTCGGTATAACCAGAAGCTCTGGGCAGATAGATGTGGAGTTCTGTGCAGCAACCAACAGGCTAAGAGGCCTTCAGAACAAGGTTGTTATAACTTGATTACGGCCTGGACAGCATGCGCTGAGAAGAACCTAAAGATGGACATGAACCTTTTGGAATTACAATGAAACAGACAGGTGTCTCACGGCCCTGGACTTACCTATGGCATTGGTTAAAAAACACACACATACAACAAACACAGACGCAGACACACTATTTGGTTCAGAATCTGTTTCCGCACCCTTTCATCTACCCTAACTTCCAATTATCCGTTTACTTTTGGGCAGGCTACCGAAATGACGCCTTGCCACTTCTTGGAGGGACATGAATTGTAATACGCTGTAGTCGTTTCGGATTAAAGTATCTGCAAAATGTGGATAGCAAGCGCCATTGTTGTCCATACACGGATACTATTTACTATTTAGAAAAAGAAAAGGACAGATAGATAGAGGATGAAGAATGAGAGAGTGGGGAAAAGCAGACAAAGGGACAGAGTAAGATAAAGTGGTTCTGGTTCATCTGGAAGCAGTTTGGCAGCTTGTTTGCTCTTTTCCTAAGGCGCTGTGAACCAACGGTTTGGCTGCTTCCATTGAAATGTATGATGGTAAATGTCTCATGCTAACCAGTGAAAACATGTCCGGCTTACGACGGCTCACTGGACCCTGACACAGGAGGATGGAGGATCCCCTTTAAGCAAACATATTAATCTTCTACACCTGGGAGGGATTGGTAGTTCATACAGTCGGATAAAACAAGGACAGCCTCCTCAAGAGTAGGCTAATGCTAACCAATAAAGAGCTAGGCCTGTTTGAAATATAGTACAGAGAATAACCTTAACCCCCACAATAACTAAAATGTAAATAATGGATTATTTGGAGGTTAAGAAAGGAAAATAAAGATTCATGTCAAGCTATGTATCAGGCCTGGAACTCAGTTAAACACAGCATTATAGCGCCCTCTGGCGGACAATGAAATAACACACGCTGCATTTTTGTTTTTCAAGTTATAATTTATTAATAGCATTTATGTATTTCACGTTTAGAATATTTAGTCCTTAATACATATTCAATACGCATTTTAGTGCACCACCAATATATAATTTAATGAATAAATAGTTAATAGCCAAAATCTGTGAGGGTATTCTAGACTTCAGTCAGTAAATTGCCATGTACTCTTAACTTCTCAGAATCTTAGTAAGAATGAAATATGACAACACATAGATCCGGTTAGACAGGGCCGTCAACTACAAGTAGAAGTAAAAGTTAGTAGAAGTAATAAAGAGTTTTTCTTTGTTTGTAAATAAAGCATTAAAAGATGCAGACCAGCCACGGTAAATATGTAAAAAGGCAGTTGTATGGCTGGGACTAGAAACTGCGACTTGTTAATAGATGTCACACTCCCAAATTAAGTTAAAAATCCCACACGGGATATGGTGTATAAATCAGTGGAGTGTGATTTCAGAGTCATTGGGCACCTGAGTGATGCTCGCATCCAAAGGATAACGTGCGCTGCTACTGTTGTATCGCGACACGGCCTCAGTGTGGTGACTACTACGATGGCGGGTTAAGGCGTATAAACAGTAGAAGGTGGCTGTTAAAAAGGGACCATACTAGACGACTACATTCAACAGTATCTGCGGTCTGCATTAAGGCTGTGATTGTTCCCGTGGATTTGAAAGGCGCATTGCGAGGGATGGATGAAGACACAAGCGGTCTGAACACATAGGGGCGTGTCCTCACTGGTCTGGTGGCCAAGGAGTGGCCTGGGTCAGGCACAACACCCAGCTGTTGCCCTGCAAGATATGCTGCAATATATGAACTTATGATAGACAAGAGCTATTCTCTTTTCTTTTATTCCTGAGACGCATCAGGCCTTCAGAAGCATCATTTGGCTACGTTATATGCCACAATACAACGACTGGACTGCGTCTTATATCGCGCATTATCCCTTTACATGTCAGTAATACTGATTCATACAAGCACCGATACACAGAACTGGAGTATACTACCAGCCCAGTTATAAAGGGTGCATAAACTCAAGCGTTTAAGCTTTGGAATTGTTCTGTGTAATGTACAATAATGCAAGGGCCATGTTATATTATGTGTTATAGTGTAATATATAGACTGTATCATGGCCAAACTAGTGCTGGATAAATACAGATGGTCAGACTATAAATGAAGCCAGATGTATTGAGAAGGATTAGTTGAGGGGCATCAGACCATCAATAAGGGCAAATAAAAGGAAAGAGCAAGTGACAGTAGATAGCACAGACAAGGGAGAAGGAGGCGAATCAGACAAAATGAGAGCGTAGCGAAGCAGAACCGTGGGGCCGTAAAGCCCCTCTCAGGTCCGGTTCAGGGGAGGGCGGAACAGTTAGCATGTTAGCTCGTTAGCCTAGTGCAGGATCTCCATCAGCAGGCGTTTGAAGTCCCCGCCGCACTCCGAGTCCAGAGCGTCCTTCAGCGTGACGTCGTACTTCTCCAGGTACATGTCCTTGATGGTCTCCAGGTCAACCTGACCAGGGCAGCACAATAAAGAGCATTCATTTCTATCAAAAGTCCTACCATTCAACAGGTTTAAAGACAAGAGTTTATGACTGATATAGAAGTGGTTGGGGAGAGAGTAAGAGAGACAGAGAGCGAGACAGAGAGAGAAAAAAAGAGGCTTCAATTAAAATGAACCAAATAAATGTTTAAAAAAAATCTTTAGACATTTCTACAAATTAAAACTGTACAGTAATTAAACATTAAAGCAGCATACTGAATGTTTCATTTACATTTGTAAATGAAACATGTATGTGTAATTGGGCGTGAGGTTAGAACCAAGACCAGCACAGACAGAGACCAGCGTTGGAACAGTTCTGTTTTATTGTCCAAGTTAACCGGAGACAGACGAGGGGTGGGCAGGCAGAGGGGTCAGGGACAGAAGGCTGTGCAGGTTACCAGGGCAGAAACGACGAGGAGGGGTCAGGGAAAGGAGGGTCGAAGCCAAGGAAGCAATCCGGGAAATGATACTAGAGAGCTTATGCTGCTATCCATTTGGATGTACGAAGTGGTAAAGTCGCAGATCTCCCAGCTTTCTTGCGGCATTTCACTGAGGCACGCCCCCTTTCGGTCGTAGTATCTCGTCGCTTTCAAAGTAGAGAGAGCAGATCTGTACAACTAGCAAAGAAGATGGCTGCGCCCAGTCAATGGGGATTGAGCTGTATTTTCTTTGTATTTGTACCACGTTGGGGGTTGTAATGTCGATTTTAAATCCTCTTACACACTTGATTTCATTGCTGCTTTAATCCGGTCACCAATTTATGGTCTTGCTTTGCGTGAAATTCAATGTAAAGTTGTGTTTTCCAGATGGTTTGCTAAAGAGGCTATGTTGCTAATGATGACTAGCCCGCTACTACCCCTCGTGGCGCGACAGAAACACGACAGCACTTGTTGAAATTAAAATTGGCGAAAATGGCAAAATATTATTGCAATGTAAAAGGCTTGCAATGTTAATGTTTCTGTAAAGGCTGGCAACCATTATACACTGGATTATTTATTTTTTCCCAAATAGTTTTCTTCTCAAACGCGTCGGACACAAATAGCAAACTGGAAGGCTGGAGCAAGGGAAATACGTCACGTTCTCGCTGAAGCTGGTCGTTTGTACCAGCCTACCATCCAAATGGATAGCAGCATTAGCTTGCTGCTAAAGACAATCTGACAGAGACTGGAAGGAGTGGGTTGACATAAGGTGAGGGAACACAGGTGAAGGAGGTTGCACTGATGAGGTGGGATTGGCAGGCAGGTGATCCGGAAAAGTACTGGCAGGGCTGGCAATGGGATGGAAAGCCAGGAGCGGATTATGACAGAGCTGGCAGTAGGATGGAAAGCCAGGAGTGGATCATGACAGTACGATTCATTTACAAATGTAAACAGCACAAACACAGAAGAAATACACATTGACATTCACACACGCAGGCACACACACACGCAGGCACACACCCACGCGCGCTCACCTCAGAGCGGCCAACCACGATGCGTATCAGCGTGTCCTCGTCCGTCCCGGCGCCCTTCATGGCTGCGTTTAGGCGCCGCGCGAAGAACAGCTGAGGGTTCTTAGCACACCTCACTGGGAACACACACACACACACACACACACACACACACACACACACACACACACACACACACACACACACACACACACACACACACACACACACACACACACACACACACACACACACACACACACAATAACATAAGCCATTAATAGTTCCTGTGAGGCATTAGTGAATCTATTTAAACTGTGCACATTTAGGACAGAATCCCATGACTGAATTTGTCATTTGGGAGCATACATCTTGCTCTGGTTCTCCCCCAGGCTCCTCTGAGGAGTACATTGGAGATGTGACCCAGTAATTATGGCTGGGTCTCAATAGCAACTCCCACTAATCCTACTGGTCTCCAGTCTCACCCAGGGTGACGTAGCAGTCCTGCAGGGTGCCTGTTGCCTCGCTCGTTATGGTGTCCAAGATGTCCGTTCCTGAGAGCTAACACACACACACACACACACACACACACACACACACACACACACACACACACACACACACACACACACACACACACACACACACACACACACACACACACACACACACATAGACTTATAGCGAAATAGAACAAATGTAGGAAGTCCACATCAGTGTGTTGTCACGTCCGATTGTAAAATTATGACATTGCACCTTTGTTGTCTTGTATGTCATTCTTTGTTTACTGTTCTACTGCATCTAATAAATGTTTGTCACACTGTTGATGGACGATAAAGTTTTGTGATCTGGGTCAAAATAGGTGTGTTCTTACCTTCTCGTACACCTTGAAGGTGGCCTGCAGCTGCAGGTAGTTCCTCTGGGCCAGGACGTTGGTGAAGGTGGACTCGTCGGTGCCAAACCGGCCCTCTCCCGCCTGGCAGAGAGCATTATTCAGAGCAGAACTGGTTTTGCTTTGCATTCAGCAGCAGCCTCTTTAAAGGAATATCTGCAATGTGGACCCAGCTCACCTCAAACATAGACTGTGCGTCTTGTTCTGCCAGGTCCTCGTCCACCTCATAGCCCTCCTCCCTGCCCGCCTAGGGGATTCAAGGACGGGTTTAAGAGGATCAGAGCTATATAGATCTGTTTTATATCTAGATAGTAATGATAAAGATACAGAGTGCAAAATGGTGAGCGAGAGAAAGAAAGAGTTAGGGCAGAAACAGTGACAGTATGGTGCCAAGACATGACTACTACAAGAACAGGACTTCTAGAAGTATGTGAGTAATGAGCACAAGTCAGGGGAAAGGAAGTGGGATCCGCCCTGTGGCTGTTCTGATTCCGCCTCTCTCCGGTAACAATCCACCCGAGGCTAACCCTGATCCTCTGCAGCTAGCATGGTGAGCTCACCTGCAGCAGTGCGATGAGCAGGTTCCTCACATCCCCACTGGTGTCCCCCTCGATGTCCGCCTCCAGCTCACACTCATGCACTGGGGAAGAAACCGTTAAGGATCCCTTCACTGTCCTGAACCCCACCATGGACCTCTCACACTATATACCTTTAGGGTCCTGTGTTTGTTTTAAAGGTTCCATGGCGTGCCAGCCGGTGTGGTGTGATTAGCCGTTACAAGCCGTTTTGGAAATCTGCCCCTTATGACATCACAGGTCCACCTAGATGTGTGACGGATAGATCAGTCTACCAGCCTACCCAGTGGACTGTAGCAAACATTGGTAATCTATCTGTCACACATCTAGGTGGACACGCCCTCTTGTGATGTCATACGGGGCAGATTTCCAAAACGGCTTGTAGCGGCTAATCACACAACACCTGGTGGCATGCCATGGGACCTTTAATATGTTTCATGGTTTCTTGTTCAGATGAAATTCTGTCCGTCTATGTGTTTTAAGCATTCTTGTGTATTTGAAGCAATCATGTTCCAGACGTTTTAGTTTGGTAAGAGAGAAGAGATGTTTCAGTTTGTTAAGAGAGAAGAGATTTTTCAGTTTGGTAAGATAGAAGAGATGTTTTAGTCTGGTAAGAGAGATGAGATGTTTCATATTGAGTCTTTCTGGGTCGGTTCAGGGCGGTGGTGAAAGAGAAACATGATGCAACCGAGGGAGTGAGGAAACCCAGCAGGCTCATTGTGGACAGAAACACCCCAAGCTCAAGAGGAGACCACTCAGGACCTGTGTACTCACGCTGGGCGTAGGCCTCCTTGTAACTCACGATATCCTGAGGAAAGCACAGTGAGAAAGGAGGGAAGCAGATGCATCAGTTCCCCCTCCATCGTCTCCTCACTGGGACTCTGACCATACCAATGAAGATAATATAACGTATGATGTTCCTCCCAGAAGGGGACTGTGGGAGTACCAGCAGAAGTAGCAGTCTTACCATTGCATAAATAATACAAATATATATTTGATCTTATTTTTTGATAGCGAACAATTTGAAAAAATACAAATACAAATATCCATCTGTAAACACAAAATGTAATGTCAAATGCTGAAGGAGTTTGAATTCATTTAGAATAAATGTTGCTCCACATTTCAAAGCCCCCGCCCCGCCCTGGTCCATGGCCTCCCCAGCCCTGGCCCCCGGCTGCCCCACCTGGTTGCTGGCGGTACACAGGATCTCCACCAGCACAGCCTCGTCCGTCCCCACCCCCTGTACCGCCTGCCGTAGCTGCTTGGCGGCGTACACGTGAGGGGGGTCCAGCATGGCCACGATGGCCTTCTCAAAGCTCCCGGTCAGCTCGCCACGCAAAACCTCCTCCAGCTCCTGGGCCAAGGAGGGAGAGAGAGAGAGAGAGAGAGTTAGAGAGAGGGAGGAGGGAGGGGGGAGAGAGAGAGAGAGAGAGAGGACTGATTATGTTGAACAATGGTATGATTCTGATGACAATAAGCAGCAGAAACAGACAGAAACAGAGACAGAGACAGAGACAGAGACAGAGACAGAGAGAGAGAGAGAGAGACACAGAGAGAGAGACAAAGAGAGAGAGACAAAGAGAGAGAGACAAAGAGAGACAGAGATGACACAGTGAATGATGTTAAGACAAAAAGAGGAAAGAAAGAGAGACAGAGCCCGGAAATGGATGAGAGAGACACACACAGAAGGGTTGGGGTCCTATTGGATGAAGGTTAAATACTCACGTCGTCATACTTCTCAAAGTAGGCCTGTTTGATCTCCGTCCGCTGGGCAGCCGAGCGGTTGGCCAGGATCTCAACGATGGCTGCCTCATCCGTCCCTGGGAAGTCATACATACCTTGAGTTCATTATATCAAAGTTAAATTGAACAGCTATTAAATCCAACTAATTATCATCTAACATACCTAAGCCTTTGCAGGCTTGTCTCAGTGCCTTGATATCGGCTGTTACATCAAACTGCTCGTAAGGGACGATGGTAGGCTGGGGAACAAACAAAAGACATGGAAATTCTCGTCCAATAGCGAGCTCATTTGTTTACATTTACGTTGTGCTTTGAAAAGGGTGTAGCCCGGTCTAGCTGAGTCACGCGGAGCAGCAGCTGCAGGCTGCACTAATGATACACTGTAGGCAGCGGTGGTGAGGCTGCGTCTCGCCCACTCCCCGTGGAGCACAATGCGGCCTCAGTCATCGACCGCGAGGAAGCGGCCTCCTCGCGACTTTTGGAAATTCCGCACGGTGTTGCGTCCCCCCAACCTCAGTACCACGTCCCCCCCACCGTGGTACCACGGCCTGTAGCCACATTCCCCTGATTCATCCAAGCGTCCTTCGATCTGCGAGTTTAAATCTTCCAAACCGAGACTGATTTGTTTGTGACCCAAAAAATAAAAAGCATATTCGATGAATTGTTTGTGACCCAAAAAAGAAAAAGCATATTCGCTGAATTCACTTGCGTTGTCCTGACCATAAATAATGTTCTACAGTAGTTGTGCTATATGCTACAAAGTAGTGTGTATTTATGTTAGCTATATTTTGACCAATAAAAACGACTTTGCATGATATTACGTACCTGGACGTTACCCATGATGATTTCTGTTTGGTTATAAAGTCAGGTTAGAGGGAAGGCCAGAGGAGGGTGAGACGCGTCTGATCCGGTCAGCGGCTGCAGAATGAGAGCTGAGGGAGGGAGGGAGGGAGGGAGGGAGGGAGGGAGGGAGGCAGGCCGCACCCCGGCCCGTCCGGTGCTGCATCGATGACGTCGGACAGAACAATACAGTACGAGGACGTAAAAATAATGATGGAAATAAACGTAACAAAAAAAAATTGGAGGTGCAAGTTTTATTTTTAGTTTCATTACGTACTTTACCTCAAAAAACATAGTAATAATTGAAGTACCGTTCTGTAGACTGCTCTTGCTTATATTGCTCTTACTGCCTTATTTGAAGGTCTATCCCTCTCAAGTGCATCTACACTCATTCTTAATAATACAAGTGCTTAACAAGTTTTGTGAAGAGATCTGAAGTAATGGAACAAACCTCCTAAATACGAGCAGGTGCACGCGTCAGAGAATCCAATAGGGGGCGATGTTGTAGCGAAAATAAAATAAGAGAAGCAACATAGGCATGTGTTCAAATACAGGACTATTTAAATTAAGGGTTAGCCCTATTAAACAGATATTAGCTCAGTTATTATTCCCATGCACACATGAGATTAGGATAAAGGGGAAAATGAGCCGATAACGGTAAGGTTTGCTAGAAATATTTATTGTACATTTGTACTATTTACATGCAATTACAACAGAACACGATCTGAATGTACAACACAAATATTCCATTGTGGAGTCTACGACAGTTCATAGTATCTGTTTGGCATACAATACAATTAGTGCGCAAGTAATAGTTTCACATATTGTCGATAAAGTCCTCTGATTAAAACATAGATATGAGCATGAGGCCGTGGTTTACAAATAAACTGTGCATCACATTGTATCTTTTGTCATTAAATGTGTATATATATTTTTTGGAGTAACAACTTGCTTTGTTGATATAGAAACACTTCATACATGAATTGATTTGATTGGCTCGTCAACATCAAGGTTTTTTTGGTCACTTTGTCATTTAAGGTGTTCTCTTTTTTTCCAAGTGATGAACAATGAAACCAAACATCCAATGTTGTGATACACGGTGTACACAGAGTGCAGGAAATAAAGCTGGATGGACAACATGGTCTGGAGGCAATGCAGGTGAGTGGTTTACGGTGGAGGTGCTGCTAGTCTATTAGGGATGTTGTATTATGTTCAGACATTTCTTATGAGGCTTTGTTCATGCATGAAATCAGCAGGAAAACAACAGAATGTATAACCAGATTCAGATAAAAGTAATGTTTTTCAATTATATGTATATATATATATATGGGATACCAGTTTACACACACACATACACCCACAGAAACACGCGCACGCACGCACACACACACACACACACACACACACACACACACACACACACACACACACACACACACACACACACACAAACACACACACACACACACACACACACACACACACACACACACACACACACACACACACACACACACACACACACACACACACACACACAAACAAAAAATGTGCAGAAAGCCATGCATGTGCAGACATTCCCATTGGAATTCTTACATCCCCCCCCCCCCCCCACCTCCCCCTCAGTTGCATTCATTCCCAGTGCGTATCCTAGCGCAGTGAGCCCCAAGATGTGCGTTCAAGCAGACGTAAGACGGACCGAGTGAAATAATGAATTATTCAGCTCACCCAAACAAGCTTTGGATTTGGTCCTTAAAGATTGTCTCAAAGAAACCCCATAGAAATGCAGCGCACAAAATGACCCACATACAGACCTGAGCGTCGCACACCATCTGAGCATGGAGCACGTCTGGTTGTCCAACATGCACACACGGTGTGTGTCTGTGTGTTTGCTGTTGTTTGTGTAGACAGGTCCTTAAGAAGACCACTCCAGCAACCCAGTCAGCCATAGAGATTGGCTCCTGCTTTTTAAATGTTGAAAGGTTCAGGGAAAAACAGCGCTGTAGTCCCACATTAAAGTGTACACCACTGACAGCACTCAGAACGTGGTCAAAGCACACACTCCGCACACAGGGGGTTGGACAGCTAAGCCCCGACAACATCAAACATCTTCACTGTCCTATTGGACCACAGGAGAACCACCACACAGCGACGGGTCGGGATGCAACACGGGACCACATGCTAGGGCTGTTGGCGACGTTGTGTGTGGACGCCGCTAAGTCACGATGAGGAGACGGTAAGCCCCGGTACCCATGCCTTGCCATGTCAGTAAAATATTCCATCTTCATGCTATCAATTATTCACTGGGCCATTAGTTAAGGCAAGGCTGCCACTGCAGCTGTTCCTCAGGTCTGAGCGGGTCGCCTCATCCACACATCTTATCTTCCCCTTTCATCTGAATGAATATTGATTATTTAATCCATGTCAGTCCCAGGATTGTCTTGAATCCTCCAAATTGGAATGAGAGTGTTTCTTGAGTGTGTTTCATCCATTGTCAGATCAGCTTATCGGGCCTCTCTCATCTTCTCTTCCTCGCCATTTAAACCTGATAGTGTTCTGGGGGGAATTATTTGTTTTGGTTCAAACGTGCTCTATGCGTTGCAATGCATTACACAAACAATGTAAAATGGATAAAAATGTGTAAGAAAAGGTGCAGACCAAACATTTCTCTAACTCAAAGATAAAGTGACTTTAAAGTTGCATAATAATAATGTTACACAATAAAACACATTGTGGCCCTTTAACAAAAACTTTTTTGATCAGAATGAACAAATGGGCTGCAGATGATTTTCTTTTCTGTTTTTAAATGTCGCTATATGGTGTTCCCAACTTTAGATTTTCACCTTTTTAGATAAAGGATGGGCACTTCTTAAGGGCTGAGTTCGGCTTCACAAGCTTCTGCATTGTTCTGTATGGGTTCAAACCCTCACACTGGCTCCCCCCCCTCACGCTGGCTCCTCCTCCTCATAAAGGCTCCTCCTCCTCTTGCTGGCCCGTCATTTCGCTGGCTCCTCCTCTTGCTGGCTCCTCCTCTTGCTGGCTCCTCCTCCTCACACTTGCTCTTCCTCCTCACACTGGCTCCTCCTCCTCCCACCGTGTCTTCTCACACCCGGCTCCCAGAGTCCGCCTCCTCGTAATCCCAGGGACAAACATCGGCCATCTTGGCCCCGCTGCCCCCCGGGGGCTCTGTGGCGCTCGGAGACGAGTCGGCCCTCTTCCTCTCCGGCGAGGTTTCGGTCTGATTCTGGGTGGGGGATGGCGCCGGCTGCTCTGCCTCCCAGGGACATGCCTCCGCCCTCCTGATCTCCACCACCGCCGCCGCCTCACGCGCGTCTCGCGTGGAGCTCCGGCGCCGCCCCGGCCGCGGGCCGCCGCCCCCCTCGGAGGACTGGCTGACCCTCCGCCGCTCGGACGCGGGGGGCTTGCTGGCGGAGCTGCCCCGCCTCTCCTTGCTCTTCTCCCGGCCCTTCTCCCGCTCGGCCCTCGACGCGTTGGAGGAGCAGGATCCCTTGCGCTTGCGCTTGGCGTGCGTGGTGGGGCTCTTACAGCTCCTCTCCCGCTGCGGCGACGGGGGTGCGGGGGCGGCAGGGGCGGCAGGGGCGGCAGGGGCGTCGGTGTCGGTGTCGGGGTGGTGGTAGTCCCAGGGGCAGATCTCCACCATCAGGGAGGGGGGCTGCAGCAGGCTGCCCGTGGACTTGGAGTGGTCCGAGTGGATGGCCTTGGGCTTCCCATCGGTGGGCGTCACGCTCTTCTTGCGCCGGATCCTGTCGGGGGAGATGGAGTCCATCAGCGCCTGCTTCCCCCCCACCGCCAGCCCCCCCGCGAGGCCGGGGGTCTGCGGCGGCGGCGGCGACGGCGGCTCGTCGAAGGCCCAGGGCGAGGCGCCAGGCTTCGGCGGGAGGGGCGACCGCGGCGAGCGGGGCTGCTTCCTGCCCGCGTCCCGCGCCTCCTCCCGCTTCTCGCCGCCCTTGTCGCGGGAGCAACGGCGCCGGTTGGCGGGGGACTGGCCCGCCCGCTGGGCCCAGGAGGAGGAGGAGCGGCTCCCCTTGACGCTCCCCGTGTTGCTGCCCCTGCGTGCGGCCGCCGGGTCCCCGGGGACCTCGGGGGCGATGGACACGTGCTTCTGGGCCTTCCCCTCGGTGGGGGTCTGGGCCTCCTCCTGGTCCCAGGGACACACCTCCGACAGGTCGTACAGGTTGCGGCCCGGCTCCGAGCAGATGGACGGCTGGCTGCCGCTCACCTTTTGGGGGGAAGGATGGCGTCAGAGAGTGATGTCATCATCAGGGCGTCATTCCCCCACCAGGGGATGACATCGTTCATCCAGATATCACAACACATCATGCCCTAATGGGGGCAATTTGTACAACATTAAAAGTCTCTTTAGGTCAAAGGGTCTAAATAACTACATTTGTCAAAAACACCAACACAGCTTAATTTTAGGGCTAATCCCCTTCAGCGGGGTGAACCATGACATACTGCCCTGCAATGGGGGTCTACCAGCCTACCTGCTGCTTCATGATGCCCATCTTCAGCGGGGTCTTGGAGTACTCCACCGACTGGCTGATGATCATCTTGGGGACGTGTTCGGGGCTCTCGTCCACCTCCGACAGCATGCGTCCCTTCAGGCCCTTGCGGCCCGCGTCCTCGGCGCCGTGCGTCTTGCACCCCAGGCCGGGCATCTTCTCCTTGGCGCTGGCGATCACACTCAGGGACTTCTGCATGAGGGAGGTCCGCAGATGCCCCCCCGAGGAGGAGGCCGACGAGGCCAAGGACGACTTCTTGTCGTTGGTCAGGTTCTGGGCGCTGGCCGACTTCCAGCAGAGCGGCACCGACTCTGTGGACTCGGCCGCCTCCAGCCGGGGGAGGGGCATGGCCGGCTGCTCCACCGACACCGCTGCCGAGCGCTTGCCGCCGTGCCTCCCGCGGCCAATCAGAGAGCCCAGGAGGGAGCCCTCGCCGGCGACGCTGCCCGCGGGCGTCATCTTGTCTCCCGGAGTGCGGGAGCCGTCACGGCCGCCGGGGTCCTGGTCACACACCTGGTCGTAGCTCAGGGATTTCTTCAGGGCCTGCAGGTTGGCTTTGAGGGACTCCTCTTTTGACTTGCCTGTGAAGGAGGCCATCAGAATGGCCGCATGATGTTTTAACAGAGCCACGGGCTGGATTTGTCCATAGATGTCCATAGATATCGGTAGTAATAGTATAAATATGACTATTATTATTAATATAAGTAGTACATAGTTGAATAATTTTTTGGTCATTAACGTTTCTTTTGTATTCCTCCAGCAGTTGACAGATAGATCAAAGACAGTCTACTTATTTATATTTATATCCATTCATCTATCAGAGGCTTTTATCCAAAGCACGAGTAATGCACGGGGATTCACCACTTTTGTTTTGGGAGCTTTCACCCCAAACATGACCCCGTCCTGCACGACAGGTACGGATGTGAGACATGGAGTCCAACTCCCACAAAAGTGGCTTATGAATGACTCAATGATCAGCAACAAGACAAACCTCTAACTCTGAAGAGGTGCTGGTGATCTCTATCAGTCACTGCTCCAGATGCGGACGTCAGACCTTACCGAGGTGGTGGTGGTGTTGGAGGCTTACTGAGGTGGTGGTGATGGTGGTGGTGGTGGTGGCTTACTGTGGTGCGGGTGGTGGTGGTGGTTGGGGTCGAAGGGGTTCCTCCTCAGCGTGCTACGGGTGCTGCCCTGCTCGTCGTCGCGGCTCCCCTGGCGGTGCACGTGCTGCATGCTCTCAGGGATCTCCGTGATGCGCCGCATCAGAGAGCGGCCCAGCCCCTTCTTGGAGCTGCGCTTCTTCTGCAGGTGGGGGTTGTTGGCCAGCATCTTCTTCCTCTTGTACACCTCCAGCTGGGCGTACAGCTTCTTCAGCTCATCCTGGGGAAGAAGAGTCCAGGGGCTCCCAATTAGTGATCCAACAAGACTCGTTTTACAGACATATACCTAATCTATAGGTCATTAATATACCTGTTATTTCGCATTGGCTTTATTGTTGAATTCGTTGTTATGCGTAATACAACTTTTGGCCTCATTGCAGTGCATGTTTGACAATTCATACAATCGCTAGTCTGACTGATTCTTGACTCAGCTCATAATCAAGCCCCACCTCTTTAAGTGTGTTATAAGTTACTGTTATCATTATGGGGGTGAGTCTGCCCAGCCTTCGCCAAAACAAGGTGGGGAACACCGGAATAGACGTGATGTTTGTAAGGGGGACGCATTCCTCAGTATTTACCTCAAGTTGAGTTAAGTTAATTTTCATCTACGCAGGCCCATGTTCTACCACAAGAAAATAGTTCACTTTAGAAAAGTACAATAAGTTCATTAGGCTGACACATAATGCTCCTGAGGAGGGAGGAGGGAGGAGACAGGGAGGAAGGGAGGAAGGGAGGATGGGAGGAAGGGAGACAGGGAGGGAGGAAGAGAGGGAGGAAAGGTTGCCATGGCGGCGGAGCACATAGTTGCAGCGGCCCGGAGCTCCCCAAACGGGCATGTTTTTTTTGTAATTTTTGGTAGCACTTAATATTATTTCACACGGCTTTTCACACTGCTTTCGGACCCAACAATGAAGTACAGCCGGAATTAACTTTTAAAGATCAACAACGCTCCTTTTCGCCCAACTCCAAGCTGACTTCGCCATCCAGCGCTCCTGAGGCTAAGAAGCGGAGGAGGAGACGCTGTGCGCGGCTGCAGATCCGACTGGAACTGGCTTCACAGGGCACATCGAGAACGAGAACTGCTGCAGCTTGGTCTTTACGGAAACCTGGCTGGAGAAAAGACCCCGGACTCGGGCTGGATGGCCGCACTGCCTATCGAGCAGACAGAACAGCTGACATGGCTTTGTTGCCATGGCGGCGGCGGACATAGTTGCAACATAGTTGCAACGGCCCGGATCTCCCAAAAATCGGGAATGTTTTGTAGTTTTTGGTAGCACTTAATATTATTCCACACAGTTGTTGTTTTTTCCACACTGCTTTCAAACCCCGACAATGAAGTACAGCCGAAATGCACTTTTAAAGCTCAACAACGCTCCATTTCGCCAACTCCCAGCGGACTTCACCATCCCAGCCGAGATCACCAGATCACCATCCAGCACTCCTGAGGCTGAGAAGCGGAGGAGGAGACGCTGTGCGAGGCTGCAGAAGAGGGGAAAACGCGGAGGTACGTGGGCTAGGCTCAAAGCGAACCCATTCAAACCCCCGCTTCCTACCATCTTTCTCTCAAATGTCCGTTCGATCCGCAACAAGGTGGATGTGATCCGACTGGAACTAGTTTCACAAAAACACATGAAGAACTGCTGCAGCTTAATCTTTTCGGAAACCTGGCTGGATAAAAAGACCCCGGACTCGGCTATTGAGCTAGATGGCCGCACTGCCTATCGAGCAGACAGAACAGCTGACTCGGGTAAGAAGCTAGGAGGAGGTCTGTGTATCTATACCAATGACTTGTGGTGTACCAATGTCACAGTTGTTAGCAAACATTGTTGCCCTGACGTGGAATTTTTGTTGCTCCAATGCAGACCGTTTTACTTACCAAGAGAATTCTCTTCTGTTTACATCTGTGCTGTTTACATTCCACCCGACGCCAATGCTAAGCTGGCACTAGTAAGGCTACAGGACATTGTAAACAATAGCCTGCTGGCACATCCCGACAGTATCTTTATTGCAGCGGGGGATTTTAATCATGCTGACTTAAAGTCTGTACTTCATTCTTTCCACCGTAATGTAAAATGCGCTACCAGAGGGAGCAACACACTTGATCAGGTTTATACCAACATAGCCCATGCATACAGAACCCAGGCGTACCCCCACCTAGGTCTCTCTGATCATGTTTCGCTCCTCCTGCACCCCTGGCACTCACCCAAAATCAGAGCCGGTAGGCCCGAAGTCAGGTCTGTCAGGATTTGGCCTGAGGACGCCATCCCTAGGCTCCAGGACTGCTTCAGCTCCACAGACTGGGACATTTTCAGTGGACTGGGTGTGTTGACACGTAGGTCTCTGAATAATTATCTTGTCTCAGTCCTTGACTACATCAATTTTTGTGTGGATATTGTTACATCCTGGAAACAATTCTGTGTCTTCCCAAACGTTAAACCCTGGATGACACCTAAAGTAAAATCCTTACTACGAGCCAGGAATGCAGCGTACAGAACCGGTGACACCAATGCATACTGCACGGCAAGATCCGACCTGAAGAAAGGCATCAGTTCTGCCAAGCAAGCATACATGACCCGCATTGAAGCTCAGTTCAACAGCGCCTCATGCCCCCGGCAGGTGTGGGAGGGCGTTAGGGCAATAACGGACTACAAGGGAAGAACATCCCCCCCTGTCAACAGCAGCGCCCCCCTAGCGGAGGAGTTAAACATATTTTACGCACGTTTTGAGAGGAACAACAAGGACGCCCCGTCTCCCCTCTGACGGCTCCACCCTAGTCCTGAGCACTCATGAGGTCAGACTCATCCTACGCAACATCAACATCAGGAAGGCAGCAGGCCCAGATGGAGTCCAGGGACGGGTGCTCAAGGACTGTGCTCTGAACTAGCTCCAGTTCTCACCACCATCTTTAACCTGTCTCTGGCCTCATCCTGGGTCCCAGGATGTCTCAAGGCAGCAACAATAGTCCCGGTTCGCAAGAAACCAAATGTTGCAGGTCTGAACAACTACAGGCCTGTGGCACTCACCCCTATCGTCGCAAAATGCTTTGAGAAACTAGTCATGAAACACATTAAAGCCTCCATGCCGCCATCATTAGATCAGAATCAGTTTGCTTACCGGAAGAACAGGTCAACAGAGGATGCCATTGCCATTGTGTTACACACTCTACTAGAACATCTTGAGCACAGTAACACATATGGGCGACTCCTTTTTGTTGACTTTAGTCCAGCTTTCAACACTATCCTGCCTAACAAGCTACACAGCAAACTACACAAACTTGGCCTGAACACCACTTTATGCAATTGGATTTTGGACTTTCTAACACACCGTACACAACATGTCAGGATTGGCAAGCATGTCTCCCCCACTCTGCCCATGAACACCGGGGCCCCCCAGGGTTGCGTGCTCAGCCCACTTCTCTACACACTTTTCACTCACGACTGCTGCTCCTCTTCTCCATCTAACCTCATAGTGAAATTTGCTGACGACACAACAGTACTTGGCCTCATCACAGGAAATGATGAGACCTCATACAGGAGGGAGGCCGAGAGACTGGTAGAGTGGTGCGGTGATCAAAACCTGGTTCTCAACACCACCAAGACCAAGGAAGTGATCATCGATTTACGCAGGGCCAGACACCTCAGCCACTCTCCACTCCTAATCGGAGGGGAGGAGGTAGAGAGGGTGTCCAACTTCAAGTTTCTGGGTGTGACTGTGGCCGACGATCTGTCCTGGAGGACCAACATCACCTCTGCCGTGGGTAAGGCACAACAACACCTCTTCTACCTTCGGAAACTAAAATGGGCTAAACTTCCACAGGGACTGATGGTCAACTTCTATCACTGCGCAGTAGAGTGTACTCACCTACGGACTCCTGGTGTGGTTCTCCAGCTGCACCAGGGCCGAAAAGGAGGCCCTCCACAGAGTGGTCAAGGCTGCGGGGAGGATCATTGGGAAGAGCCTCCCAGAGATCTCCACAGTCTTCACCTCCCGCTGCCTACGCCGGGTGAACAACATCCTAAAGGACCAGGTCCACCCAGCGCACCATCTCTTTCAGCGACTGCCCTCCGGACGGAGATACCGTTCCATCCGCTCCAGGTCCAGCAGATTGACCAATAGCCTCTATCCAAAGGCTGTCAGACTGCTGAACGAACAACCTGCCCCCCGCACCCCCCACCCCACCCCCTCGGTCATATAACTCCCACTATAACTCCCACTCAATAACTGAACCGGACTGCATTGCTGCACTGTACACTATTTTCCATCTATTGCAGGACTGCAGCCCCCCAACCCCCCTCACTCTCACTCATCACAACTATGGACTGGACTTGGCTGCATTCTTATTCAAGTTATTATTGTTATTTATTTATTTACTTATCTATTTATCTTTTTTTATTTTTATTTTTATATATTAATATATTTATATACTATGCCAGTGGTGATGCTCTAAACTTAATTTCGTTGATTAACTCTGTTAAACAAGGACAATAAAGAAATCTGAATCTGAAAGGAAAAAGAAGGGGAGGCGGGAAGTAGAAGGGCGGAGGAGGGGAGGAATGGAGATAAGGAAGGATGGCACAGAGGAAGGAAGGAAGGAAGGAAGGAAGGAAGGAAGGAAGGAAGGAAGGAAGGAAGGAAGGAAGGAAGGAAGGAAGGAAGGAAGGAAGGAAGGAAGGAAGGAAGGAAGGGAGGGAGGATTGGAGAAAGGACGGAACGAGAAAAGGTAGGACTGAAGAAACGAAGGGAGGGAAGGAGGTGAACTAATTTGTTTGAACAAAGCAAGATTGAAAGTCCACCTCCATTTTGTGGCACCTGCTGTTCCACAGCCACCTGCGTCACCTCTAAATGTGTCTAGCGCTGCTTAACCACAGCCCAACGCCCACTGCACAAGCTGTTCTTTCCGTACTCTGTGACCTCTTATTTATATTAGACCTAGCTTGTTGTGGGCTACATCTTTCCTTTATGAGGTTTGCTCAGGTTTCCTTGGTAAGGTCTTTCCTTGCATGTCCACCTGAACTTCCACGTCAAGAAAAGATGTGTCAAAGGTTCATGTCATATATTGTAGTCCCCCTTGGACTATCGGCTGACCCCGACCTGCTCAGGGCTGGGCTCTTTAGGGGAGACAAGCCTGTGGTTATGATTTGAAAGTGTGTGTAAGTGAAAGGACAATCCAAGTTCATTTAAGGCACATGGGCCTGTATGAACCAAGTGCAACAGAATACACTCCATCCCACAAATCACACTTTAATTATAACTCAGTGACTGTTAACTCAATGGCCAACCAAAGCAGCAAAGTGAGCTCAGAGCCATTAACGACACACGGTGGCCATCTTACTCAATGAGGCCTACAGGTAGGCTGTTGATGTTCGGTACCCCACTGCCAGACTGTCCCCTGAATGAAACAAATAATGCCCCAATTGTGTTTTTATGCTCTAAATCCACATACATTTTTTAAGGCATTTTAGCAAACGCCTTTATCCGAAGTGACTTACAACCATTCATACACAGATTCCCACACCGACAGGAGTCAACAACACACGGTGACACAGATCATCAGTAGCAGTCAGGGTGAGCCGTCTTGCTCAGGGACTCCTTGGCACTCAGCTTGGCATACCGGGGATCGAACTGGCAACCTTCTGGTTACATGTCAACCCTCTCTACCTCCTGAGCTACTGTTACGGCGTGTGGGTTTTAATGAGAATGTTCCAGGAGGTCGTGGGGTCTCACCCGTATGTCCTCGGGGTCCAGGCTGTGCTCGCTCCAGGCCGAGGTGATGCTGTTGTTGAGGTAGGAGCCCGAGCGGCCCATGTCCAGCTCCTCCTCGTAGGCCTCTGTGGCGATGTCATCCCGGGCCTGGGTCCCCTTGGACAGGAACTAGAGTGCCGGGGGGGGGGGGTGAACCATAGTTCATTGCGTTTGTAGCCTTTTTGTAGCCTTTGTAGCCTTCGGTTTCACACAGGCAAGACTGAAATTGCCGGGCGTGCCAAGCCGCGACCGAACCGGAATGGCAGTGTAAAAATGCCCTGTGTCCGTATAAGTGTGTGCGTATTTGTGTGTGTGTGTGTGTGTGTGTGTCTCTTTGTGTGAATGTGTGTGTGTGTGTGTGTGTGTGTGTGTGTGTGTGTGTGTTTGTGTATTTTTGTGTGTGTGTCTGTGTCTGTATTTATGGAAGTATGTGTGTGTTTGTGTGTGTGTTTGTGTGTGTGTGGGTCTGTGTCTGTATTTATGTAAGTGTGTGTGTGTGTGTGTGTGTGTGCGTGTGTGTGTGTGCGTGTTTTTTCTGGATTTGTGTTTGTGTGTGTGTGTTTGTGTGGGGGGGGTGTATTTGTTTGTTTATTTTTCTGTGTGTTGGTGTCTGTTTGTGTGTGTGTGTCTGTGTGTGCATGTGTGTTTTGTATGGGTGTCTGTGTATGCGTTTGTGTGAGTGTTTGGTTATGTTTATGTAAGTGCCTGTGTGCTTGTGTGTGTCTCTGTGTGTGTCTGTGTGTGTGTGTGTGTGTGTGTGTGTGTGTGTGTGTGTGTGTGTGTGTGTGTGTGTGTGTGTGTCTCTCTGTGTGTGTGTGTGTGTGTGTGTGTGTGTGTGTGTGTGTGTGTGTTCATGTTTATTTTGTATGGGTGTCGGTGTGTGTGTTTGTGTGGGGTTTGTGTGTGTGTTTATGCAAGAACCTGTGTGTGTGTGTGTGTGTGTGTGTGTGTGTGTGTGTGTGTGTGTGTGTGTGTGTGTGTGTGTGTGTGTGTGTGTGTGTGTGTGTGTGTGTGTGTGTGTGTGTGAGACAGAAGGAGGGTGTAGCCCTGGTTCTCCATGTTATTTGAACACTGGAACCAGCCTTGACTGAACTTCCATGTGACCCTGAGGCCCGGACCCTTCTCCCTCCTTCCCTCCCTCTCTCTCTCTGTCTCTCGCCCTCTCCCTCCCTCCCTCCCTCCCTCCCTCCCTCCCTTCCTTCCTTCCCTCATCTCTCTCTCTCTCTCTCTCTCTCTCTTTTTCTCTCTCGCACTCTCTCTCTCTCCCTCTCTCTCTCTCTCTCTCTCTCTCTCTCTCTCTCTCTCTCTCTCTCTCTCTCTCTCTCTCTCTTTTTCTCTCTCGCCCTCTCTCTCTCTCTCTCTCGCTCTCTCTCTTTCTCTGTCTCTCTCTTTTTTTCTCTCTCGCCCTCTCTCTCTCTCTCTCTCTCTCTCTCTCTCTCTCTCTCTCTCTGCGTTAGCCACTAGGGGACACTTGAGGGGGATAAACATGAATGACTGCGTTACCTTGGGAACAAGGAGCAGGCCTAGCGTCACGGATACTGTCAGGTGGGTGTGGCCAAAGACAAGCAGCAGCATCCAATCAGGGTGGAGACCTGGTGCCAGAGAGAACCTGCAAAATAATACAATACAGACATAATGACACATAATATGGGAACCCTGGTTTAACTCATGGGTGCAGTTAAACTCATGGGTGTAGTTAAACTCATGGGTGTTGTTAAACTCATGGGTGCAGTTAAACCCATGGGTGTAGTTAAACTCATGGGTGCATTTTGAGTTAAACTCTAACTGGACTTCGGAGCTGACTGAACCTAAATGATAAATACAAAGTGACACAACCCAGTCGCCAAGAAAAAACGTTGACGGTGTACGTTTCCATGAACACTGGATACTTAGCATTTCAACGTAAAAAATAGCGTGTTATACCTACAGTATCCACACGTGCCGCTGTGGAGGCGGGTTTCGGGGTTTGGGTTTCACGGCTTTCGCGGCAAATTGTGGACACGATTGTTTAGGGGGGGGGGGGGAGGTAGACTGTTGTTGACCGGGGAGGGGGGGGGGGGAGACACGTTTGTTGAGGGGGGGGACGACGACACGTTTGTTGAGGGGGGGGGGGGAGACACGTTTGTAGGGGGGGGCACGCTCGACAACGAGAGTTGTTTTTTATTGAACGCTCGACAACGAGAGTTGGTTTTTATTGAACGAGACTTCAACACGGAACAGCTTCCCGAAACGATGGTCACGTCACTCTCGGTGACGGTGTCGACAACAATGAACACACAAACAATGTTGATAGAACAACACACAACCACATAACATCCCGAACCCATTAACCCCACTTAATCCTAACATCAAAACAAGTTAACAAAAGCCCCATTTGTCAACTGACAACCCCAATTCCCAGAATCCCCCGCGGCTCCGGAACACGGCGTAGCTTATATTAATCTTTATTATCTGAATGGGAAATGCAATATTTTAGGAGAGATACACCATTAAACGCGTTTCTAATGACATTTCTAGCGAGAAATGTACATTTTCCTTACATAATCTTCAGTCAGTGAATGTGTATGATATTTTTGAATCTTTATTATCTGAATGGGAAATGCAATATTATAGGACCGATTCACCGTTAAACGTGTTTCTAATAACATTTCTAGCGAGAAATATACTTTTTACTTGCATAATCTTCAGTCAGTGATTGTGTCTGATCTTTAGTTTTATAGTTATTAGGATTTGATCGGCTCGCTCGCATGTTTCAACGAAGTCAGGTTGTTAGGAATAGGGACGCTGCTTTCGCTAAACTAGCAGCTCACGTGCTTCCTGCGTTTGTGTTATTAAACTGTTACTTTATGTAACTTTTAATGATATCATCTTGTTAGAAACACGTATATCTGAGAGCCAACCCAGTCGCCAAAAGCATACGTTGACAGTGTACGTTTCGTGAACACTGGATTACGTCGCATTTCAACATAAAATAGCGTGTTATACACACACACGCACGCACACACACACAAGCACACACACGCACACGCACGCACAGACACACACAGACACAGACACACACACGCACACGGTGCATTTCGCTGCTAAAACAATAACAAAATTCCCTAAAATATTATTACTAAAGAACCGTTTTCCAAAGAACGAAATGTAAACCAATGCATTCTGAATGGGAGTGTTTCTCAGTTTTTTCCATGCTACACAGAACGAAATGTAAACCCATGCAAATAAAGACTTCATGGTCATAATAATTTAAATATCATTAATCTCCTGAGTGTGTTGGGTGGTATTCTATTTTTTTCAACGGGGCTGCATCAAGTCACTTGACCGTCATGGTTGCTATGGTGGTTGCTATCGACCTCCCCCTCTAATCCTTACATGGCTCTAAAAACCACGCGGCAAAGGAGCTGCCGTAAATTGTGTTGTTTTTGTCGTAAACTGGGGTCCGACGGTTAAAAAATAGACAGATATTCCGAGGTATCCTTAAAAGGCAGCTTGGATGTTTTTATTTTCTGCAGTTTAGACTTCTTCTATAACCTATTTTGAAAGCAAAACACCAAGTTCATTGATTTAACGAGGCAGGGTTATTTCAAACAATTTATTCAATAAATATTTGTGAGAGGTCATTCCTTCTCCTGAGTTTGCTTCCTATTTATGTCTAGTGTACACCCCTACTGTCCAAAAGCATCCCCCCCCCCCATATGGATTTGGAGTGTTGTTGCCACGTCCCAGTGGTGGAAGTATCATATAATATGAAAGAGGGCATTCAATTATACTACAATGATCAATTAGGAGGCCGAAGCCTTAAAGGAAGTGATGCAATAGGTGACTGAGGCGAGAACATTTAAGTAAACTGTACCTTGGGGTCTCTTATATATCAAAGGGGGTTTCAAAGGACGCATATACGCTTCAACCTGTGGCTCCAGCCCTACAGGAAATGACTCAGCAAGTGCTCCATCTCGTTGCACCTGCACCCAGCGGCTCGCTTGCAAGATTTTGGCCTGAAGTTCTTCCCAGACCTATACCCTAACAGTCCAACATGCATATCTGAGAATCAGGCCTCTCTTCAATAATGACAAAATGTTATGAGAGAAATACAGATTCACTTTTTGTTATCTCATAAGCGGCGTGGTGCCGGCTCCTTTTGACCTTTTGACCCCAGACTTCAAAGACGTGGCCACAGGCCAGCTGTGTCTACACACATTAAGCCACAAATGTACACCTCCATCCCGCAAAAAATGGGGCCTAGAAACTAACCTCTGTCTTATGTACAGTGACTGTACTGTTGGAGGTCACGCCCCTTTTCCGGCCTTTTCGAGATAGCTAGGGATGCTAAAATGTTTACACACATTTCCCGGGGCCCCGAGAACGACATATCCAAGATTTGTAGTTCTAGCCCATAGAGAAAAAAAGTTTTCCCAAATGGACTGTCATTTGGACAAAGCCCCTTCAGAAGTGTTGCCTGCGAGACCTAATGGTTCAGAATGTGGTGGAAAAACAGTTTTTGAGATAGGAAGGTCCTACCGCCCTGAAATTTGAATACCATATTCTAGGGCCTAACTGGGACCCCCCGCACTGAAATTTGGCCCGGTCGGACCCCGAGTGCAGGAAGGGGGGGCCTGGACTTTCATATCTTCGCTCGGTGAATGTAAAGGATGTTTGGTCGGATGTTATGACGAAGAATCATAATGTGAATGGGAATATTCTATTAATGTCTTGATATCATCTTTCGTCTCAACACTTCTGCTGCAGCCGCTTAAAGTCTCACTCCGAGAACCTTAAAATATGAATCAATCTATTAGAAGTATGAAAATATCTTCCCGGTCGTGCAACAGGGCAAACAAGGTGTCCTTTGACATCTACGTTTCGAGACGATTGCAACAGGGCCACACATGATCATATTTGAATATGTTTCGGGGTAGTAATTAGCTGTCGATTTTGGAGGCCTTTATCAATAATGATCAGCTATAGATTTGCTTCCCGATGGAGATTTTTGACAAATTACATGTTAATTAGCATCTACACGTTAAGCTGAGTCCAATGAGATCAAGCTCGCCCTCTTGCTACACCGAGATCATGTCCTAGACCTAGGTGTACCATGTAAAATACATGTTACCATTAGCTAGAGTGTCATGCTTGGTGTCATTGGACTCAGCTCAACGTGTAGATGCTAAATAACATGTCATTTGTCACACATTTTTATCGGGAAGCAAATCAATAGCTGCTCATTATTGATTAAGGCCTCCAATTTCGACAGCTAATTACCAGACATGGGGGACTCGAATCACATGACTTGACTCGAGTCAGACTCGAGTCGCAAATTTGAGGACTTGAGACTTGCTTGACTAACACTGATAAAAGACTCGACTTGACTTTGACTTGGTCTTCATGACTTGAGACTTGACTTAGACTTGAGACAGATGACTCAAAATGACTTTTTTAAAGTTAGATTAAATGTTGGATATGGGATTTGCGATACGCCAGCCGATTTTAAAAATACACAACTCAAATGGTCCTACCCCCTCTCGTTCAACGCTGACTCTGACTCCACCCATTCCAAGAACATGGACGCGCAATCACGCAAGAGCGCGAACACAGATGCGCGAGAGTGAGCCAGGCTAGCTAGGTTGGAGTTTAGGGTTGTCTTCTAGTGCTAGGTCCAAATGTTGATTAGGCAAGGCAAGGCAAGGCAACTTTATTTATATAGCACTTTTCATACACAAGGCAGACTCAAAGTGCTTCACATATAAACATTGTTATACATTAAAAAAGAAAAGAAAACATATGCAAAGAAATTAGTAAAATAGAAAGTTAAAAAGGCTTTTTAGTAAGTAAAATTGAAAGTGAGTTAAAAAGGCATTTTAGTAAAATAAAGCTAAAGTATTTAAGATTTAGCAGAAAGCTAAAGCAAACATAAAAGTCTTCAATCTTGTTTTGAAGGTGCTCAGAGTTGGGGCAAGTCTTAAATCCTCAGGGAGTTTATTCCAGCTATTTGTTGCATAGTAACTAAATCCTGCTTTCCCATGTTTCGTGTTTACTCGGGGGATAATTAACAGATTGGTCTCAGAAGATCTTAGTGTTCTAGAAGGCTTATGTAGTGGAAGCATATCAGTTAAATATTTTGGGCCTAAACCATGTAGGGATTTATAGGTTAGCAACATGATTTTAAAATCAATTCTCTGACCTACAGGAAGCCAATGTAACGATTTAAGAATTGGTGTAATATGTTCAAATTTTTTGGTCTTTGTTAATACTCTAGCAGCAGCATTCTGAACAAGCTGAAGCTTCCTTAGAGTTTGTTTTGGGAGACCTGTAAGGAGACCATTGCAGTAATCAAGCTTACTAGTGATAAAGGCATGTACAAGTTTTTGTAAGTCTTCTGTGGACATGAGCCCTCTAAGTCTTGCTACATTTTTAAGGTGATAATATGCAGATTTTGTAACTGATTTGATGTGACTTTCGAAATGTAAATCAGAATCCATGATAACCCCTAGGTTTCTGGCTTTGATTGAGGTTTTCAGGGACAGAGAGTGAAGGTGTTGGGTTACTTTAAGCCTTTCCGTTTTAGCACCAAATACAATTATCTCTGTTTTATCCTCATTTAGCTGAAGGAAATTTCGGCACATCCAGTCTTTCACTTGCTCAATGCACTGGCACAGCAGATCTATGGGCCGATAGTCATTTGGTGATAGCGATACATAGATTTGCGTGTCATCAGCATAGCAATGATGGTCAATATTGTTATTATGCATGATTTGCCCTAGTGGGAGCATGTAGATGTTGAATAAAGAGGGTCCTAAGATCGAACCTTGGGACTCCACACATCACGTTGGTTGATTCTGATACAAAGTCGCCGATGGAAACAAAGTAGTTCCTATTTTGTAGGTAGGATCTGAACCAATTTAAGACTGTGCCTGAAAACCCCACCCAGTTTTCTAACCTGTCCAAAAGTATTGTATGGTCTACAGTGTCGAATGCAGCACTGAGGTCTAGTAGCATTAGTATTGAGGTTTTTCCAGAGTCTGTGTTAAGACGGATGTCGTTTACAACTTTAATGAGGGCGGTCTCAGTGCTGTGCAGGGGTCGAAATCCTGATTGGAAGGTGTCATAACAACCAGTTGATGCCAGGAAGTGATTAAGTTGCTGGAGGACAACTTTCTCAATGATTTTACTTATGAAGGGCAGATTTGATATTGGTCTGTAGTTGTTAATAATAGAGGTATCTAGGCTCCGCTTTTTTAAAAGGGGTTTAATAACTGCAGTTTTCAGGGCTTTTGGAAAGTTGCCTGACTGGAGAGAGTTGTTATCTATCTGCAATATGTCTATTGCTAGGCAGTCAAAAACATTCTTAAAGAGGTTGGTAGGTAAAGAATCAAGGCAACAGGTGGATGGCTTTAGTTGTGTAACAGTTTCCACAAGAGTTTTAGAGTCAATAACATTAAAGCATGCCATCCCTGCCACGTTACTTTTGCCTGAACAGGGTGGTAGTCCAACATTTTTGTTTGAAGTGGAGATATTGATGGCGCGTCTGATGCCTTCAATTTTATCAGTATAAAAAGCTGCAAACTCATTGCATTTCTGCGTGGAATGGAGATCAGGTGGAATTTGTGTTGGGGGGTTGGTCAGTCTGTCAACAGTTGCAAATAGGGTTTTTGCATTATTATTATTGGATTTAATGATATTGGAGAAAAATGTTTCTCTAGCACTTTTTAAGTCTGAATTGTAGGCACGGAGGCTCTCTTTGTAGATATCATGGTGAATTTGAAGTTTTGTTTTACGCCAGATGCGTTCAACCTTCCTGCATTCTTTTTTCTGTGCTGTTACAGAGGCAGCTTTTCTCCAGGGTGCCTTTTGCTTTCCAGAAATCGTTTTAACCTTATAAGGTGCAATGACATCCATGATTTTCAAAATTTTCAAATTAAAGTTTTCTACAAGATCATCAGCAGAACATGGGTTGAGAGGTGGTAGTAAGGAGATGGCCTTTCTAAAAAGTACATACGATTCTTCATTGATATACCGTTTTTTGACAGTATTTGATTTTGTCTGTATGTCGGGAATAAACGATATATTAAAGAAAACACAAAAGTGGTCAGACAAGGAAGGATCAGTCACAGAGAGATCAGAAACATTGAGGCCCTTTGTGATAACCAGGTCTAGAGTGTGGCCCTTACAATGAGTAGTCTCTTTCACATGTTGGGACAGTTCAAATGTGTCCAAAATGGTAAAAAGTTTTTTTGCACACTTGTCATTCAAATCATCAGTATGAAAATTGAAGTCACCAGTTATAACTAGACAGTCAAAGTCTGTGGAGATGCTAGACAATAATTCTGTGAATTCATCGAAAAAATTTGCAGAGTATGTGGGTGGCCTGTAAATAATTAATAGGAGAACTCTGGGGGAGCATTTCAATACAGCACAAAGGTATTCGAATGATGGAAAATCACCAAATAACATCTGTTTCCCCTGAAAATCATTTTTAAATATAACAGCAACCCCTCCACCTCTTTTCCCAGATCTACATGCATCAAAAAAGTTATAGTTGGGAGGAGCTGTCTCTATCAGAACGGTTGCACTGTTATTTTGTTCCAGCCATGTTTCAGTTAAAAACATAAAATCCAGTTTAGAGGTGGTAATAAAATCATTAACTAAAAATGATTTGTTATTAAGAGACCTAACATTAAGTAGACCCATCTTGATGGTGTTGTTGATAGGCTTTAAGGTTGTTTTTGGTTTGGAGGAAATATGTATGAGATTTGTGAGATTAGCTAGTTAGCTAGCTCCAGTAGCTACCGCAGGATAACAACAAACAGAAGCTTGCTCTGGGTCACGAGCTTTGAGTACGTGCACGTGCACGTGCACGAAGTGGTCACTCGCGGGGAGCGGGGGAGGGGGAGTGCAGTACGACCGTTTGATTGACGTACTTACTGTCCAATGCCACTCGGTGGTTCTGAAAATCATTGGCTGGAGTTTTTCGAGCCCTGCCCGTTCCACAGATGATTGACTTGTTTAATTTTCATGTCAGTAGGCTACTTCTAACTCAGTGGCTGTAAGTGGGTTATAATAATGATTTCAAGTAATTTTCAAGTAAAATTACACCGTCAGAGCCAGAGCGTCAGACTGGGCTGTTCTCAGCATACCGCAAAAAAATTAAGAGGGTTCAAGTTCCAGTCCCCAAATTCAGTTGAACCACTACCTGGACATTTGTGATGGACAGATCTGCCTTCAGTTTTGGGCCTATTCACATAATGGTTTTGGAATGTTTTGAATAGTTTCAGTTATTGTTAATGTTAAGACATTGTTATTGTTAATGTTGAAATAAAACTCCACTTATGAACCACTCACTCTACCAATTTTTAAATGTGGAAACTGGGTTAGATGATCAGATTTTTGTATGACTTGACTTGTGACTTGCTTGACCTGAGCAATGACTTGACTTGTGACTTGCTTGATTCTCACCACAGTGACTTGGGACTTGCTTGAGACTTGAAGGTTATGACTTGAGACTTGCTTGTGACTTGCACATGAGTGACTTACCCCCACCTCTGCTAATTACTACCATTAAACATGTTCGAATATGCTCATGTGTGGCACCGTTGCAATCGCATTGGAAGCGTAGATGTTGAAGGACACCTTGTTCGTCCTCCTACGCCACCGGGAAGATATTTACATGCTTCTGATTGACTAATGAATTGATTCAGCTATTCCCCCAGAAGTCTGGGGTCAAAAGGTCAAAAGAAGACGGCACCAGCCCCGTTGAAAAAAATAGAATACCACCCAACGCACTCAGGAGATTAATGATATTTAAATTATTATGACCATGAAGTCTTTATTTGCATGGGTTTACATTTCGTTCTGTGTAGCATGGAAAAATCGAAGAAACACTCCCATTCAGAATGCATTGGTTTACATTTCGTTCTTTGGAAAACGGTTCTTTAGTAATAATATTTGAGCAAAATAGGGACAAAATAGTCCCGCCCATAATTTCCTACTCCAATGAAAATCGCCGGCAGGGATGCATTTCTCAAATTACAGTGACGGCTGGTGGTGATTTTGGGTGGGTGGGCTAAAGAATGCATTACATTTATCAATACTTCACAGGGCTCCAGACGCCATGAGGTCACCTTTATATCTCTGTTCATAACTTTCATATAATGTGAATGATTTTTAAACAAGATTAAGGTGTAGAGAAAGGCATGTCTTTATTTGAAGCACAATTATAAATAAAAAAGAAAAATATGGTGTTTTAAGTGCTTCACTGAGCTGAAATTGAACATTTCGAACTAAACCATTAAGCAAAATAAAACTTTTTTTGTGCTTAAAGTATTACACAATTAAAATGTTGACTGGTCTCCCTTTGCGCAAAATGCGGCTGTAGACGATCACACACGCTTTGGTATAGACGTCTGTGTCGCCGTCAATCATGAAGGACATGTAGGCCTATAGGCCTACATGTCCTTCCTGATAGATGTGGCGTTTCCGACGTCCGCAGCTGTCTTTTGCTTCAAGGTGTCGCCCATTAGGCCTACTAAAATGAATTGTGCACATGCCATCTCATTGCTATACGTCGGGTTGATGTTTAATCCATTTCTCTTCATGAGAATAATTTCGGATTTAAATTGAGAATGGCAACTCCTCTTTGGCAATGTTGTATGCAACATTAAATGAGATCATTTCCGATTCCTTAGAGAACCTTATTGTTACTGCCTGTCGCTGAAATGCAGCTTGGAGAGGGGCCACTATCTCTACACACTTGTCACGTTGGGTTATTTAGACAGCTTTTTAAATGTTTCGATACGAAACGTAGTTGACCCGCTTACAAATGCACTATTACCGGCCATATTCTGACCGCACTCCTGACAGTAAATCTATACATCGTTTGGTTGATGTGTCCCCAATCTTTTCACTTCCAATTTTTCCTCCAAAGACATTAAAGAAAACCGATTAGAAAGTAAATAATCCACTTCATTCATTTTCATGCTAACGCCCGCCATACTGCACTTGCGCTACTGTGCTGTGATTAGTCGAAGGTCACTGTACTGTAGCTACTGTGCTAGGTCAGACTTTGGGCTAAACTAATTTAGCCCAAATGGGAAGCATATGAAGGGGGCGTGTCAGGGCACCCGTCAATCAAACGTCAATGGAAGCTTACGCTACTGCGCTTGGGCTGAATACATTTAGCCCATTCACAGGAAAAAAACGAAGATGTATATATCCTGGGTTTTTCTGTCACTTTTTGGTGCTGTTGCTCCTTTAGGTACTACCAAAATTTAAAACAATATGTTCTAAGTTTTTAATAATATTTTTTTTATTTTCACTGTAAGAGGGCTTAGCCCTGTTAGCCCATTTATACCATCCGTCCCTGACTGGGACCCATCGCGTGCCAGCCATGGAGCTATAAAGATCGCATCATTCGTTTCTTTCTGGAGAAGTGAAGAGGGCGTCCTACTGAACAGAGATGGGTATCCTACATTATGTTAAATGAAATGACTTAGTTCAAGTGAATTCCCCCCAAAGTATTTCATTAACATGCCGCAAATGTCCTTCAATGTATTTTAATGGTCGCCATAACATAAATTCAGAAATGTTAATGCAATACTTTGGGGAGAATTCACTTGAACTAAGTCATTTCATTTAACATAATGTAGGATACCCATCTCCGTTCAGTAGGACGCCCTCTTCACTTCTCCAGAAAGAAACGTATCCCGCGCTGAGTATGCTGCGATCTTTATAGCTCCATGGCTGGCACGCGGTGGGTCCCAGTGTAATTTGAGAAATGCATCCCTGCCGGCGATTTTCATTGGATTAGGAAATTATGGGCGGGACTATTTTGTCCCGCTCACGGACGCTCTGTCATCTACGGATACGAATACTTTTGCTACACATTTACCACCTAGGGGTGTTGCAAAACAACCTGCAAAAAACCCCACAGCTGAGACTTGCAGGAGCAGATTCGAGCAGTTGTAAAATGGTTTTGTGCTCGCTCATTAAAATGCTGAATTAACATAGCGTTCACAGATGTGCAACTTCTGATGCATTTGTTCAAATTTGGGTTTACGAATGCACACCTTTTGGGCATGTTCTCAGATTATGAAACACGGGTGTGCGAATGTGTTTTGCACCAACTGCGCCGCAATAATTGTAGCAAAAGGATTTGTGCATCTGTAACACAGATTAGCGTACTCGTAGACCCTATTTTGTGTTTACAATGGTATAAAAAAAATATATATTTTTTTTACGACTACAAATGTACTGTTACACATTTGTGACTTTAGAGTACACATGCAAAATAAATATATACGACTTCAAATTTACTGTGACTTTAGTGTACGCATTCAAATTCTGCAGTTACAGGTGCTAAAGACTTTTTCTACAATAATACCTTCATAGATTACGTCGCATTTCAACATAAAATAGCGTGTTATACACACACACGCACGCACACACACACAAGCACACACACGCACGCACAGACACACACAGATACAGACACACACACACACACACAAGCTTTTGCTACAATAATACCTTCATAGTAATCCAGTGTTCACGAAACGTACACTGTCAACGTATGCTTTTGGCGACTGGGTTGGCTCTCAGATATACGTGTTTCTAACAAGATGATATCATTAAAAGTTACATAAAGTAACAGTTTAATAACACAAACGCAGGAAGCACGTGAGCTGCTAGTTTAGCGAAAGCAGCGTCCCTATTCCTAACAACCTGACTTCGTTGAAACATGCGAGCGAGCCGATCAAATCCTAATAACTATAAAACTAAAGATCAGACACAATCACTGACTGAAGATTATGCAAGTAAAAAGTATATTTCTCGCTAGAAATGTTATTAGAAACACGTTTAACGGTGAATCGGTCCTAAAATATTGCATTTCCCATTCAGATAATAAAGATTAATAAAGATCATACACATTCACTGACTGAAGATTATGTAAGGAAAATGTACATTTCTCGCTAGAAATGTCATTAGAAACGCGTTTAATGGTGTATCTCTCCTAAAATATTGCATTTCCCATTCAGATAATAAAGATTAATATAGGCTACGCCGTGTTCCGGAGCCGCGGGGGATTCTGGGAATTGGGGTTGTCAATTGACAAAAGGGGCTTTTGTTAACTTGTTTTGTTGTTAGGATTAAGTGGGGTTAATGGGTTCGGGATGTTATGTGGCTGTGTGTTGTTCTATTAACATTGTTTGTGTGTTCATTGTTGTCGACACCGTCACCGAGAGTGACGTGACCATCGTTTCGTGCAGCTGTTCCGTGTTGAAGTCTCGTTCAATAGAAACCAACTCTCGTTGTCGAGCGTTCAATAAAAACCAACTCTCGTTGTCAAGCGTGCCCCCCCCCCCCTACAAACGTGTCTCCCCCCCCCCCCCTCAACAAACGTGTCGCCCCCCCCCATCCCCCCCCCTCCCCTACAATCGTGTCGCCGTCGTCCCCCTCAACAAACGTGTCTCCCCCCCCCCCTCCCCCCCCGGTCAACAACAGTCTACCTCCCCCCCCCCCCCCTAAACAATCGTGTCCACAATTTGCCGCGAATGCCTTGAAACCCAAACCCCGAAACCCGCCTCCACAGCGGCACGCGTGGATACTGTAGGTATGACACGCTATTTTTTACGTTGAAATGCTACGTATCCAGTGTTCATGGAAACGTACACCGTCAACGTTTTTTCTTGGCGACTGGGTTGAGTGACAAACCACTGAAATGGATGTGATTGGAACTATTGGCGCACAAGGAAATCTCCATCTACCAAAATAACACATTGGAACATCAATTATTTACAAGGTCATGTTATCTGTTCTTCAAAGATTTACTTTTTTATTCAGAATTTCCCCCAAAAAAGGAATGACAGCTAATTCACAAAACACACACACACACACACACACACACACACACACACACACACACACACACACACACACACACACACACACACACACACACACACACACACACTACACACACACACACACACACACACACACACACACACACACACACACACCACACACACACACACACACAAACACACACATACACAGAGACCCACACACACACATTCTCTCGCTCTCTCACACACACACACACACACACACACACACACACACACACACACACACACACACACACACACACACACACACACACACAAACCCAAACACACACATTCTGTCTCGCTCTCTCTCCCCCCCCCCCCCCCACACACACACACAGACACACACAGGGAACCAAAGGGCGGCTGTGTGTTATCTCTGGGAGCCAGCAGCAGTGTGTGTGTGAGATGTGTGCATGGTGAGCAGCACTGCCTACTGTTATATTTTCCCTGCAGGGCAGAGAGAGAGACCTGATTCATAACCGCTCTCACAGTGCTTCTAAAAAATGTGCCCTTCCTTTTTATTTCCCCCCCTGCAGCCTTGAGATGAAAAGTCACAGATTATTTCTGGACTCCACTCTTGCAGTTCTCGCGACCGCAGCTAAAGCAAAGGTACATTTAATCATCAGACACTTTATTCAAAGAAGCAGGGAACGAGAGGACGGAGATAAACCTCCTCCTAAGGCCTGGAGAAGCCCAGACATGTTCATACTGCCGTCTAGTCTGTGTTGGTATAGGATTAGCGTGCCTTTTCTAGGCCTCGTAAGACGTCATGAAACTAAACTATTTGGATAACTATTTATTCATTAAGTCGACACTTTTATGCAAAGTAACTTCAAGTGAATTCAGATTCATGACTTGAAGAAGCAGGAAGGGTCTTGGAGGGCCTGGAGACAGGCTGGGTCAGACAGACAGATAGACTGACAGACAGACAGGTACAACAGGCTTACAGACAAACAGGCTGACAGACATCCAGTTAGACAGCATGACGTTATAGGCAGGCAGGCAGAAATGCAGAAAGAGAGAAAGACAGAGGAACAGACAGTGAGACAGATCCATCAGAAAGACAGACTGAGAGACACAAGCAGCTTACATACAGAGAAACAGACACAACAGACAGCGAGACAGATGGACAGACAGCCCTTACTCTCCCACAGTCAGCTGGTGGAACACACAGACAGCCAGTGGGAAGGCAGGGTTATTTTGGATGTCGGTCGGTACATCTGTGCTGCGTTGCGGCCATGTTTTATTCAGTATGTCTCAAGGCACGGAGGCAGCCTGCTGAGTCGCTGCTCTCGCCTGACAACGCAGCCGATGAAACCAGCCACTACCAACGCACTGATCTGAAACCAGCCACTACCAACGCACTGATCTGAAACCAGCCACTACCAACGCACTGATCTGAAACCAGCCACTACCAACGCACTGATCTGAAACCAGCCACTACCAACGCACTGATCTGAAACCAGCTACTACCAACGCACTGATCTGAAACCAGCCACTACCAACGCACTGATCTGAAACCAGCCACTACCAACGCACTGATCTGAAACCAGCCACTACCAACGCACTGATCTGAAACCAGCTACTACCAACACACTGATCTGAAACCAGCCACTACCAACACACTGATCTGAAACCAGCCACTACCAACACACTCGTGCGTTTACATGACACTCAATACAATCGAATTATTGGCTTAGTCCGACTATTATTGGATCATTAAGATGCATGTTTTCACCTTAGTCTGACTAAAATCGAATTGAATCTGTAACTACATCGGCACGACACCGGCTTCCTCCCTCTTCTTCGTCACCTTTTTAAATAAATCGCCGTTTCTCGTTTTCCCGACGGCGACAACAACACGACTATCGTCTCCTTATGCTTCCAGCTCACGGCCCTCGATTCCGATTTTTGCATCAAACGATCACAAACGAATATAATCGAGTGGACGATTATTATGATTTTTTTTCTTAAGTATATTTATTTTATTCATTAAATTATTTTCGATCTGAGCATTTTCTATGTTAACATTTTGTTAATTTTTTTAAGGGGAAATTTCAAAGTTCTCAGTTACAAAGTCTTTCTTTTTATAGAAACGCTGAATAAATACATCCTTACCCTTTTCAAACACAAAAGTAATCGTTTGAATAATCGTGATTTCGATATTGACCAAAATAACCGTGATTATGATATTTTCTATAATCGAGTAGTGCTACACTGAGCTGAAGACTACAAGTCTCTACAGACTGACCTGATACCACTACCCCTTCACACTGAGCTGAAGTCTACCAGTCACTTCCCAACACACTGATCTGAAACCAGCCACTACCAACGCACTGATCTGAAACCAGCCACTACCAACACACTGATCTGAAACCAGCCACTACCAACACACTGATCTGAAACCAACCACTACCAACGCACTGATCTGAAACCAGCCACTACCAACACACTGATCTGAAACCAGCCACTACCCAACACAGTGAGCTGAAGCCTTCAAGAGGCACTGGAGAGCAGCATGACTCACCTGACCAGGTGGAAGGCGCTGGAGAGCAGCAGCTCGTTGTAGACGGCGACGGCCAGGTAGCGCGGCTCGTGGAAAGCGGAGGGCACGGTGCGTACGGCGTGGCACAGGTACACACCCCACAGCAGGAAGAGGAACTCGGCTGGGGGGGACACACGGCGGCCTACTGGTTAGTTCACTATACTGAGAATCAGATTCAATAGGGTGCTGTGTTTTGTTTGACATTTTTTGACTTATTATTGTTATTGAATTGGTTGTTTTTTGGTAATCTGATTGTGTGTTTTGCGACAAAGCCTTTTGAATGGAGTTCGGATTGGGAGAGAGCGAGAGACATATGTGGATGAGGTAGAGAAAGGTGGATGGATAGAAAGTGAAAAGAGAAGATAGGAGACAGATATACAAAGAGGGAGAGGAGGGAGAGAGAGAGAGAGAGAGAGAGAGAGAGAGAGAGAGAGAGAGAGAGAGAGAGATAGAGGAGAGAGAGAGAGAGAGAGAGAGAGAGAGAGAGCCAGTGTACCATAAAGAAGGAACGTGTAACTCTATATAAAGCAGATAGCTTAATAATGAAGTACCAGGTCTCTCACGCATGCTCCCCCCCACCCCCCCTCTCTCTCTCTCTTTCTCTCTCACTCTCTCTCTCTCTCTGAACATGGCAGTACAATGTTACAGAATCATAACCAGCAGGACATCTCTTCTGATGGTCTTGTTCCAGCGGTAAAGCAATATCCGGATATGGACTATTAAAACCCTCCTGTTCCTGCGTGCTCTCTATTGGCTGCTGTGGCTGCAGCAGCACGAGGACATGTTTTGAGTTCTCCGATGACTAATGGATAGATCCCTGGTTGGTCTCGATACTCACACACCCACATGCATGCACATACACACCCACATGCATGCACATACACACACATCCAAGCCCGTACACACATAGACATGAATAAACATAGCTGACACAACTTGCACACAATGCACACATTAAGGCACACATTAACACACACACACAAACGGATGCATACACAAATGCAAATGCATTAGGGGTGTACGGTATAAACGGTAAAGTACACCGGTGTGAATTTACGCTACGGTAGGGATTTAGACGTGAGACCAGTGTGACCGGTAGACAGTGTCTATATGTTTTACATGAAAAATTTGTTGCGTTTCTGTATTAACGCGTTACTTACTTTGTAACTCGTTAATGCAGTAACGCAAGCACGCACGCAGGCGTGCTTGCGCAACAGTCCCTTCAAAGGCTCTAATTCCACACATCACGAGACAGACGCTGGTAGTGTGAAGATTTCTCTGCATCTCAGACATCACTTCCGCAGCCATTTTCCAAAGCCAGTCCTTACAACAAAAAAAGCCAGAGGTGGAAATAGATGACAACCGCTGTCACTGTTTACCTGTGTAAGGACATGGTTCCCTTTCAAAATGTCGATAGAAAGAGATGGTCAAAACACTCGATCCCAGGCACGCGTTACCTGCCCGCACACACTTCAGCCAAATTGAGATGCCAAAACTATACTCAAGGTCCGCGAGCAAGTGGAGAAAGAGACTGAAGTTACTTGAAAAAAGATTTTGCATTTTTTTTTAACACAATTTTGCTGCCTAACCAGTATTTTACCCCTTCAGAAGCATTTATATCAAAATTAGAAGATACAATTAACATACCGTGATACAATACCGTTACCGTCTTTGCCTCAAATCATACCGTGATACACATTTTAGTCCATACCGTACAGCCCTAACAGGCATGTAGTCAAACACTTATACAAGTAAACACACACACACACACACACACACACACACAAAAACACAAATACACGGCAACACACATTTATTCACATTCATTCACACACACACACATGCAAACATGCACGCAGACACACACAATTCATCAACAGTGCATGACAGCCATTTGTGAACTCTTTGTTAATTATGAGGAGCTTAACTTTATAATGCACAAGTGGGTGCAATGTCAATTTATGTAAATAAACCACTGATTCAAAGTGCTTGTTGTTGCCGTTTCCTTTTGTTTCTTTTTCAAGCTGAGAAGAATCCCCCTCATCTTCCTGACTCTGTGCTCCAGGTCAAACCAGAATAACCCTGGTGGTGTTCCGACTCTGTTCATATTCACTTCACAGTCCTCAGCCATCTTCCATCCCTCATCTCTCCTCTACTTCCTGTTCCTGCTCACCTCCTCTCAGACTGGGCTGAAGATTCTTCTCTATCATACATTTTCTCCCCCTCTCTCTTTTTTCTTGCCTCTCTCTCCTTGTCTCTCTCTTTACATTCCTCTCTCTCTCTGTCTCTCTGTTTTCGTTCCTCTCTCTCCCTCTCCCTCTCTCTGGTTCATAGACTTTCTCCAGCTCTACTCTCTCTCTGGTTTATTGTGTGTCTCTCTCTCCACTGCTAACAGCATTAGCGTGTTGCTGTGGGAGCAGCGAGGTGTTCCGCCCACGCTCCTGTGATTATGGAAGCTGTAACCGACACCGTCCATCGCCCATCTGGACGTAGCATTCAGCAGCGAGCTGGCAGCCAGCGGCCCTGGGTCTGCTCTGTGATTCGGAGCCCTCAGAAGTTATTACGCAGGCTGTTGTTGAGTCTGGTGTCTGGAGAGAGCCTCGTGTTTTTAAAGGTCCCATGGCATGCTACTTTACGGATGCTTTAATATAGATATTAGTGGGCCCCTAACACAGTATTTGAAGACGTTCCCGAAATTCAGCCGTGGTGCAGAACATCAAGTCGCACATTGAGCTTTACCCTAACGCGCCGTTTCAGTGTCTGTAGCTTTAATGCAAATGAGGGGGAGAGAGGCGGGTCAAGGAGGAGTGTGGGGGTGTGGCCCTGAGCAGCTTGTGGCCACGGTACCATGCGCTTTGGCCGTGTTCTGTAAATATTCAACACTCCGGGTGCTCCGGCAGGATTCCTGCAGCTCTATATCTAAATAACATCATATTATACATAGATATCTATATCATATAACACATATTATGCTCGTCTCCAGACGATATCATGGATCTCAAACGACTGCGTCGGGTTCTCAGATGTCTCTGGTTCTTCCACGTCCACATCAATCTGAAGTAGACTGAACCCCGACATGGAGGAGAAAGGGATTGTTGCCGCTATTGTCTCCCGCCGGAGCCTCGCTGCCGAGGGACCACCGCCTCGGCAGTTGGCAGCGCTTAGGCACCACCGCCTCCTGCAGCTGGCAGTGCCGAGGCGGTGGTCCCTCGGCAACAATCCCTTTCTCCCCCATGTCATGTACCTCAGGGAGTCAAAGCCAAAGTTCCTTTCCCCAAATTCCTTCTCAACCATGGCTGAGATAACCCCCACTACGAGTCTCGTTGTGGAAATACCAGAGACGAGAGTCCGACGTGTTATGCGCCATAACACCAACAGCGGAACGGTTATCCAAATAACAAAGAAGTGTACAACACGTTACAGTCCTGGAGCTCTATATCTAAATAATATAATTTCATACATATCATATAATACATATTATCCCGGCCAAAAGCTGTGTGCGCCTCCAGACCATATGAATCACAAAAGACTGCGTCGGGTTCTCCAACGTCTCTGGTTCTTCCACTTAAACATCAATCTGAAGTAGACTGAACCGCCCGCTGCCGGCTGTCCGCTGCCGGGTGGTGGTGCTGCCTCGCAGCAGTGGGCAGCAGGGCTCAACGATGTCTGGGATAACCCCAGCTATAGTCTCGTTGTGGAAATACCAGAGACGACAAAGAACCGACGTGTTATGCGTCATAACACCAACAGCAGAACGGTTATCCAAATAACAAAGAAGTGTACAACACTTGTGTTACAGTCCTGGAGCTCTATATCTAAATATCATTTAATAGCCTACATATCTTATAATACATATTACCACCACAGACCACCACCACAGACCACCACCAGAGACCACCACCACCACCACCCACGCACTCACCCACAGCCATCATGTAATCCCAGTGGTCCAGCAGACACATGCTGAACTGGAGCCCCTGGGGGGTGAGGCCGGTTGAGATCAGGGCCCGGGTCATGGTGGAGGGGCTCTGGCACACGGCCGAGGTCCATGCCACCAGGAACCACAGCACCACCAGCAGGATCAGACCCAGCAGACGCAGCACACGCCAGCTGGTCATGTAGGGGGTCCTCTGGGCTGTACGGGAAAGGAACACCTTGAGGACCCTGGGGGGGAGGGGGGGGTTGAAGAGAGAGAGAGAGAGAGAGAAAGTGAGAGAGAGAGAGAGAGAGAGAGAGAGAGAGAGAGAGAGAGAGAGAGAGAGAGAGAGAGATAGGGAGAGAGACAGATAGAGAGAGAGAGAGAGAGAGAGAGAGAGAGAGAGAGAGAGAGAGAGAGAGAGAGAGAGAGGAGAGAGACAGAGAGAGAGAGAGAGAGAGAGAGAGAGAGAGAGAGAGAGAGAGAGAGAGAGGGAGAGAGAGAGAGAGAGAGAGAGAGAGAGAGAGAGAGAGAGAGAGAGAGAGAGAGAGGGAGATAGAGAGAGAGAGAGAGGGAGAGAGAGAGAGAGAGAGAGAGAGAGAGAGAGAGAGAGAGAGAGAGAGAGAGAGAGAGAGAGAGAGAGAAGAGGAAGAAATGTCTAAAGAGAGAGAGAAAGAGGAGAGGAGAGAGAGAGGAGAGGAGAGGAGAAGGAGGAGGGAGGAGAGGAGAGAGAGAGAGAGATAGAGAGAGAGAGAGCGAGAGAGAGAGAGACAGAGAGACAGAGAGAGAGAGAGAGAGAGAGAGAGAGAGAGAGAGAGAGAGAGAGAGAGAGAGAGAGAGAGAGAGAGAGAGAGAGAGAGAGAGAGAGAGAGAGAGGGAGCGAGAGGGAGAGAGAGGGAGTGAGAGAGAGAGAGAGCAGTGAGACATTGACAACATAAGAGAACATTTCATGAACTCAAAGTACTTTGGTTGGAAGACGGAGGGTCGTGACCCCCAGAGATGGGGCCCGCCCCGGGCTAGAGGGCCCCGGGACAGTGGGCAGAGTTTAATCCCAATCTTTAATCCTCTTTTGAGGAGGATTTGGACCATCCTTCATGCACCGTTCATGCAACCAGTATACCCTGAGTGAGTGTGTGTCTGTGTGAGTGTGAGAGTGCGTGCATGAGTGTTTGTGGGTGGAAGAGAAGCAGATCAAAGAGATAGGAGAGTGGAGAGAGAGCAGGAGTAGGTGGGCGTGAGGATGACAGAGGGTCCCGGCCCACCTGTAGATCTTGAGGATGATGGTGCCGTAGGTGACAGAGAAGCCCAGCAGGCGGAGCCACCGGAGGAGGATGCAGCCCAACACACTGGGCTGCAGGAACAGCACCAGCACCTGGAACCAACACCACCCACAGCATTCCTTTATACCACTGTTACGTATTTTAAGCACATAAGCTGCCCTCACATAGCCACTAGGAAGCAGGATCGAACACACAAGCTGCAATAACTACTCCAGCCACAGATGGCAGCACCTTTAGACAGGTGAGGATGGCGGAGCCATTACGTCACACCGGCCACGCCCATTTCACATAGGCCACGATACAGTGCGGAATTCAGATTGAGAGGCCAGAATCAATAGGAGCCCGGCCGAGAGTCCTGGGCCTTTGCCCGGGGCTCGAAGTAGTGCCTGATATTATTCGAATACGCGTTAGATACAATTCCCTCCCTTTTGCTTCGTATGGCGCGTTTCCACTGCAGGGTGCGGAACGGATCGGATCGCAAAGGTGCGGTTCGGGTCGCGTTTCCACCGCCAAAAGTGGGCGTGACCCGGACTTTGCCGTCCCCGTTCCGGCCCCATTCTCGGGACTCCTCCGTTGCGGTACCCAAAACGAGACCAGACGCCTGTAAGGGTCCCGTGAAATTCTAGCTACACCCCCCCTCCATTGATTGGTCGACAGAATCGTCACTTCCGGGTGACGCGGGGATAAAAACAAACAAACAGTAGCCTCGAGGTATTATTCTTTACAATTAACATGTCGCGTAAAAAGCTTGCTTGGGCGAACAAGGAGGTGGAGACGTTCGTCTGCATTCTTGGGGAGGAAGACGTTGTTTACGATGTTTACGTAGCTGCCGCGGCGATCGACATCCGGCCTACCACCAAGGGTACTGTCGGCAGTGGAAACGCGACCTCGGAACTGAGCTGGGCTATACCGCCCCCTCCCTACCGCACCTTTGCGATCCAATCCGTTCCGCACCCTGCAGTGGAAACGCGGCAATAGTTAGCATACCGAAATAGACCTACTTTAACAAATAAAGTGAGTTAAAAGCGACCAAGGATTGGACTACTTTCTTCAAGAAAAAACGCAACACCACAGTACACACACAACAAGATGAACTACACCACCCACAGCATTCATTTACACCACACTACACACACAACAAGATGAACTACACCACCCACAGCATTCATTTACACCACACTACACACACAACAAGATGAACTACACCACCCACAGCATTCCTTTATACCACAGTACACACACAACAAGATGAACTACACCACCCACAGCATTCCTTTACACCACAGTACATACACAACAAGATGAACTACACCACCCACAGCATTCCTTTACACCACACTACACTAACAACAAGATGAACTACACCACCCACAGCATTCCTTTACACCACAGTACATGCACAACAAGATGAACTACACCACCAACAGCATTCATTTACACCACACTACACACACAACAAGATGAACAACACCACCCACAGCATTCCTTTACCTCACAGTACACACACAAGATGAACTACACCACCCACAGCATTCCTTTACACCACATTACACACACAACAAGATGAACTGCACCACCCACAGCATTCCTTTATACCAGAAAACACCTAAAGGAAGATGAATCAACAACACCCATAGTACACATAGCATTCAGTGAACACACACAAGAAGATGAACCACACCAACCAGAGCTGCCATAGCATTCAGTAAACACACACAAGAAGATGAACCACACCACCCATAGCATCGCTTTATACCGCAGTAAACACACACAAGAAGATGAACCGACAGGTATCTTTGAGGTTACAAGCCGTTGATCCGGGATGCTTCTGTCTACCTCTCTGGCCACTGCAGTGAACAGTTTCAAGTCAGTGAGGTGCAGATAGGGGGTTTTGGCTGCACCTACGGTTTGGTTCTATTGAACACTTTGGGGTGAAAGGGCCACGTCTTAGGGCACCTTTTGAGTCTCTTAATGCTGCCTCCTGGTACTATGGCAAACCCTCCTAGTCTCTCTAATGCTTCCCCTACAGTCCTCACACAAAGGCAAACCCTCCTAGTCTTGGAATATATAGTATGCCACATTAAAGGCAAAGCACACCCATTTATTCTTAGAAATACGTGTGCCACAATTAAATACTTAAATTAAAACGAAATAGTCTTATCAATATGGGTGTCCGATTAAAACGCCCCCAGAGTCGGAACTATCCAGAAAAAACGACCAGGGCATGAAGTGGGTTATGGCCGTGCGACAGAGAGAGCTGACGGCTATAAAAACCTTTTCTCAGCCTCTCACTGTTTATTTTTATTCCAGGCCAATCGCTAGAACACGTTGGATTTGAGAACAGGACTGCAGTACTGCAAAAAGTAACAATTTAGCTGTATACTTTAGGTGTGTGTGTGTGTGTTTGTGGTTGGATGTGTGCAGGCAAGTGTGCGTCCAAGCGTGAGGCGTGTATGCCTGTCTTGGGCCCCTCAGTTCAGTGTGTGGAGTGAAAATAGACACTGTGTTGTTTGGAGGCCTCTGGTGCTTGGTGTCCTAAAGGCCTGGGCTCCTTCGGATCAACCCAGGGACACAGTAGGCGTCAGGCTGGAGAAAAGTGAACGTATAAATATATACTGGATAGAAATGCTCTCTTTCCAGACATACTGCTAGGCTAGCACAAAAGGACCAGTGTTTCTGTTGCAACGCAGGTCAGAGTTAAGAGACAATCAAGTTATATTTTGACCACCACATATTCATTCAATTCACAGCATTCAAACTCATGAACACGCGGCCCTGACCAACCCAACAGGAAAGAACTGCCTTTCAACAAACACCCATTCCATTGGAGGTCACAATTCACGCATTTGGTATTCTTATTCTCTATTTATTACAGTGTGTGTGTGTGTGTGTGTGTGTGTGTGTGTGTGTGTGTGTGTGTGTGTGTGTGTGTGTGTGTGTGTGTGTGTGTGTGTGTGTGTGTGTGTGTGTGTGTGTGTGTGTGTGTGTGTGTGTGTGTGCGTCTGTTGTTTGTGCATGTGTTTCTGTGTATGTATATACGTATGTGTGTGTGTAGATGTGTGTACGTGTAATTGATTATTACACGTGAATAATTATGATTATTCAAATTCAAATCGACATCGCCATGTAATAGAACGCGGTAAGCAAATCGCAAAGGCTGCGATTAAAACAAAAAAAGTTGTTTTTTTGGGGGGGATTTGCTACTGTTACTGACCAGCAAGAAATATATTATATTGTATTTATAAATACAAGTAAAGATGCTATAATATCAATTCATCTCAACATATAGGCCTGACCTACAGGAAAGAGCAGTTTATATGTTGACTGCTTCCAATGATGTTTTAGACATACTATAGAATGATTTATTGCTTGTTTAGCGAATAATACAGAACATAAGGTACTTTAAAAAGAAAAATTGCATACTAAATCGCATTCACAAATCTGGTTGAAATAATCACAATTAGATAATTTCCCCCGAATCTTTCAGCCGTGTGTATGTGTATGCATTTGAATGCATATGTGTGTATGTGTGTGTGTGTGTGTGTGTGTGTGTGTGTGTGTGTGTGTGTGTGTGTGTGTGTGTGTGTGTGTGTGTTTGTGTGTGTGTATGTGTGTGTGTGTGTGTGTGTGTGTGGAGCAGCCCAGAAAACAGAATTGATTGGATTCTGTCCCAGTTCTCGGATGTGGTGCATTTGTTTACAAATCTGCAAGGCCATGTTTGATTTTCTCTGACATATGGCCCCCTCCAGTTCAGACCGTTCAGTGTGTGTGAGTGAGTGAATGAGAGAGAGAAAGATGTACTCTTCAAACATTTCTTCATTGTTTTTTATTGTTCATTAAACATACATACAACAATGCATACAACAAAATGAATTTCATGTCATTTCAAACAAATTGACTCACTAAAGATGTAAAAGGCAAGAGTTTTGTAGGGACACTACCCAGGATGGCTTGGTTAGTTGATTGGCCAATCAGATTTGTCTTTTTACGTGATTGCGATTCAGCCCACGCATACAACCCAGTCTCACGGAAATATGTGACACTGTCACGTCACGTCATTTAATCTATTCATTCGTGATCTGGGACATGTAGTTTACATTTTTCAAGTCTTTCAAATTTCAAACTCATTCGAAAAAGAAGAGATGAAGCAGACACCTTTTTTCCGTTGCGGTTTGCCTACAGATCAGCGCACCTGCATTAAATAAATCTATGAATTGTCACAATTTCCCAGAATCAAAGGTGAAAGTAGAAACGGGTGGCCAAAAAGTGTCATATCGTTAGAAATTTGTGCTTTTGGCACGAATTTCCGTGAGACTGGGTTGACGCATAGCAGGCACGCAAACTCACAGCCAGACACAAAAACGACGAACAAGTTCTTGGTCTGCAGAATACAGAGCTATGTAACAATGTATCTTTAAATTTCGATAAGCTCTACGTGGACCGTACTCGCTTTGTGTTCAAATAAATGTTTGAATGTTCAAATCCCTTCTGTGAATACCTCCATATACAGAAGCCTATTCAACAACCAACCCATTATTTAAACTGCTGATGTTGTCACCGTCAATGGAGATGATTAATTTCCTGTCTGAAAACCTGCGCTGTAAAATAACCCAGAACCAGCGCTAAAGGTACGGCCACACCAACCGCGTTGCTCGCGTTAAGGTACGGCCACACCAACCGCGTTGCTCGCGTTAGGGGCGTTGAAAATCGGCATTTTTGCATAGGGAACCATTGGTCTAGGCGCGGTACACGCGTTGAAGCGTTGAAGCGTTGCGTTGGGGGCGTAGGCGCGGCAGTTGCACGTAATTACGCACGTAAACGCAGTAACGCGCCCAACGCACCAAAGCCCGGAGTTCAGAAAATTGAACTTTCAACGCTCCAACGCGTGACGCTTAGCCGCGGTAGCCAATCAGCGTCGAGCTTGACCCGACGTTACTGGCAGAGAGTAGTGAGCTTGCACAGAAGCATACGGCCGACATCTTTCTTTATTCTGGGTGGAAATAGTAACATAGTTACGCCATTAAATGCGTTTATGGAAACATTTCTAGCGAGAAATGTGCATTTTACTTTCATAATGTTCGCTCGGTGAATGTGAAGGATGTTTGGTTTGATAGTTATGACGAAGAGGGAACGCTCCGTTCACTTGCATGGACAGAGTCTCTGGTTGCTAAGCAACCTCAACGTCTTGGCGGACTGCTTCTCTGCTGATCAACACTGCGAATGCTGGAAACACACCAGACACACCATGTGAAGTTATTTAACCCAATTATTGTTATTTATATCCGAGATTATTTAATCTAACGCGATCTAAACTCTATCACCCAAACACGGCGGCGTTTGGGTTTCCTACCTCGGACTCCAGCGCAGCCACGGCCGACATTTTTCTTTATTCTGGGTGGAAATAGTTACATAGTTACGCCATTAAATGCGTTTATGGAAACATTTCTAGCGAGAAATGAGCATTTTACTTTCATAATGTTCGCTCAGTGAATGTGAAGGATGTTTGGTTTGATAGTTATGACGAAGAGGGAACGCTCCGTTCACTTGCATGGACATGGACTCATCTAGCTGCGTTGGCGCGTTGACGCGTTGGAAGCGTTGAACCACCACACACTGGTCAAGCGTCAGGTTAGGCGCGTTACTCGCGTTATCCAACGCGAGTAACGCGGTTGGTGTGGCTGCACCATTAGGGGGGTTGAAAATCGGCATTTTTGCATAGGGAACCATTGGTCTAGGCGCGGTACACGCGTTGAAGCGTTGAAGCGTTGCGTTGGGGGCGTAGGCGCGGCAGTTGCACGTAATTACGCACGTAAACGCAGTAAAGGCGGCTGCATGCTTCAGCGTTGGTGTTACGTTGTTGCGCAAAATTTACTCAAAGCAATTCATGCTCCCTTTTAGGTTGCGCGTGTTGCGCGTGTTGCCAAGCAATTTACCGCCAGAACAGTAGGTGGAGTAATATGTGGAGTAAAGTTTTTCGTTGAAGACGACCTCGAGAATGACATCTTTGTCTGTGGGAGTCGTTGGTTTGTTTATGTGCCAAAGTTTGATGATCTCCTTTCGCGAGTCATCCGATATCTTCCCGACTCTCACCAAAACCGGCCCTTGTCAGGGAGCAGCTGGCAGATTATTTTTTGTCAGATGCTGGCGTGTTTCCCCACCAGTACAATGTGCTACGATTGGGTATGCGCACTGACCAATAAATATATACATTGGTCACTTGGAAGCATGACTTTTGATTCATTAGTTATCATGTTACACAAGTTACCTAATTTGGTTTACGTCAAACTCATTAATTCATATCCATATAAAATGTTTATACAACAGCTACTGCCTTGACAGATGAATGAATTATTTAAGTGTAGGCCTATAGCCAAAGGCTTTAAGCTATAGCGCATAATGTCCACATAAATTATATGGTAGGCAGCATTATTAGAGAAAAGGGGTTTATTTATCAAATACAGAAAATAGTCCCACCATACACGCACAAATTTTTCATTCACTACACACTCACGCTTTCAAATTTCATTCACTCAAAGAGGCTACTGAACTTATGTTTCACACAGAACATGAACACTTATGTTTCACATAGAACGTGAACACAAAACATTACGTAATTAATTCAAATAGGCTAACACTAAAACAAATAAGGCCAGTAGGCCTAATAGAACGAATATCGGGTGACAAGATCATTAAAATGGCTCACAATCCCGCATCAGCTGTTTGATGTCGCGCATCAAAATAGCACTTTGCCCCTGTGGAAGGGTTCGCATAAAGGGTTTGCATAATTATGTGCCAGATCGGGTGGTAGGTGGCGGTATGAAAACAGGAAATGTGATACTCCAGACAGGAAGTAGTAACCAGACGAGTAGACCAATCACAGCCTTGCAGGCTGCGCGGCTCGCGTAAAAGCTTACGTAAAAAATGACGCAAGTCTAGAAAAATCGCCCGACGCACGCAAGACGTGAGAAGTCGCGCAAGGGGTGCGCAAGGGCGCGCAAGGTCCTCTTGCGCTTGCGCTTACGCTTACGTAACTGAGCATAAATCGGCCTTAACGCGCCCAACGCACCAACGCCCGGAGTTCAGAAAATTGAACTTTCAACGCTCAAACGCTTGACGCTTAGCCGCGGTAGCCAATCAGCGTGGAGCTTGACCCGACGTCACTGGCAGAGAGTAGTGACTCGAGCTTGCACAGAAGCATACGGCCGACATCTTTCTTTATTCTGGGTGGAAATAGTAACATAGTTACGCCATTAAATGCGTTTATGGAAACATTTCTAGCGAGAAATGTGCATTTTACTTTCATAATGTTCGCTCGGTGAATGTGAAGGATGTTTGGTTTGATAGTTATGACGAAGAGGGAACGCTCCGTTCACTTGCATGGACAAAGTCTCTGGTTGCTAAACAACCTCAACGTCTTGGCGGACTATATATCTGCTGATCAACACTGCGAATGCTGGAAACACACCAGACACACCATGTGAAGTTATTTAACCCGATTATTGTTATTTATATCCGAGATTATTTAATCTAACCCGATCTAAACTTTATCATGCACCCAAACACGGCGGCGTTTGGGTTTCCTACCTCGGACTCCAGCGCAGCCACGGCCGACATCTTTCTTTATTCTGGGTGGAAATAGTTACATAGTTACGCCATTAAATGCGTTTATGGAAACATTTTTAGCGAGAAATGTGCATTGTACTTTCATAATGCTCGCTCAGTGAATGTGAAGGATGTTTGGTTTGATAGTTATGACGAAGAGGGAACGCTCCGTTCACTTGCATGGACATGGACTCATCTAGCTGCGTTGGCGCGTTGACGCGTTGGAAGCGTTGAACCACCACACACTGGTCAAGCGTCAGGTTAGGCGCGTTACTCGCGTTATCCAACGCGAGTAACGCGGTTGGTGTGGCCGCACCATTACGGTTCTGGTGGAAATAAGAGGCCAGAACTCATCATCATCATCATCAGATCCCTAAGGCTGAACCATGGTGTGTGAGACCAGTCTATACTACAACTTTATATTCTAAACCATGGTGCGCTGATTTGAGACCACTGTATATAACAGGTTTATATGATAAACCATGGTGGTGTGAAACTTGCATATACTAGAACTTTATAAACCATGGTGGGTGAGACCAGTATATACTACAGGTTTATATTATAAACCATGGTGTATGAGACCAGTGTATATTGCAGGCAGATGTGCAGTGGAGAATCAGAGATCATAAACCTCTGGTTGATGATGTGGGTTGGCATTTGAGTTAAAGGAGCATTTCACCGGTGGAGGCATGAATATGTATTGAAATTGGGTCCTATATGTAGTTGAATAATAAAATAAAATTCTAATTTGGTGCTGTCTTGACCGAGAAAAGGCAGAAAGTGACTTTTTGGCGCTTGTGGATTGAAGACAACAACTCCCACCATGCACCACGATGCACAGCTTCGCTGGCCACTCCCGCTGATCTAGATCTCCGCCTATCGGACACCTCGCTGTTACATCTACCAAGCTGATACCGCAAGACTGCTTGAAAATCATTTCACACAACATTTCTAGTGAAGAGTATTAGCTGCGGCTGTAGCAGCTGCAGCCGCCTCCTGTTCCTCTATCAACTTCAGCTGCTCGTCGCTATATTGCGGTTCATAGAGGTAGCCACGAACATCTGATTCGAGCATCAGATCTTCAAAATCCCCAATCTTCTATGTCAGATCCAGTACCTTCCGCCATTGTACTTCAGTTTTATCAACAGCCTCTGTTAGCTTAGCTTCAGACGCTGTGGATGTTAGTTTCTGCTGGTGAAGTCCCACCCACTGGCACTGCTCTAATAGGTCTGTAGCGTCAGTGGGTTCCACCCCCTATAGGGGGGTGGGACTAGTGCTTGTAGTCTTACGAGAATCCTCCCCTCTTACACTTCCTATTTACTTCTACGCAAAAATCGTCGTATTGCGTCATCTTAAACAGGAAGTGTTGGAGATCGATACGGATCTCTCCAGTCCCTCCAGAAAATAAGGGAATGATGCACGACCATTAGAAAATATGAGTGGGTTTCTAACGATACAAAGCTTAATGGAAATGGGTGAAGTTTCCCTTTAAACATTTAAAAAAATATGGATGTATATAATATAATACATTTGTTTGGTTATTCACAGACACACATGATTGTGTTGCTATTAATCCAGTATCAGTGTGTTATTCAAGTGGCAACAACCCCAATCCTAATTTCTGATAGCTCATTTCTTCTTAGAGATGTGACACTGCAAAACGTTTTGAAACCTTCCCAATCGACCCACTTGTGAGTTATTCCACAATCAGACCAATATGTGAGTTAACCCTCAGTCCATCACTGGAGCTCAGACGTCCTGCCCCGCCTCGCCAGCAATCTGCCCCCTTCAGCCCCCCAGGGTGGCCCTCTGCCCCACAGACACCACTCCACCTCCTCCTCCTACTAATGGAGGACGGAGAGGAGGGAAGAGGGGTGAAGCCAGAGAAAGATGAAGAGTACCCACCGTCGTGAGTAGAGGAAACCCACCAGACACTTCGGAACCCCTTTTCAAACCGTCTCTTTCAGAATGAATCTCGGAGCGGGACTCAGCGTCATACTGTCCCTCTCTCTCTTCTTCATGGACAAACAAATACACCTGAAGCTCCTCCAGTGTCTCCGACAAACTCACTTTTCTGTCGCCTAGACAGAAAAACTAAACAAAAGCTGATGCCTTTACTGCCTTTATTTTGTTCTTTCCTTCTTAATTCTTTCGTTCCATCTTCTGTTGGCTGCCTTGGTCCCTCAGGCCAACATCTCTCTCTCTCTCTCTCTCTCTCTCTCTCTCTCTCTCTCTCTCTCTCTCTCTCTCTCTCTCTCTCTCTCTCTCTCTCTCTCTCTCTCTCTCTCTCTCTCATGCCATGGCTAGGCTGCCACAACGTCTTTCTGTGGGTGATCCAACAGGAGCCTCTTCCGGCACTCTGGTCACCACATCAGACATTGAGAACAACACAGGGGCTGTTCTCAGCAGGAGCTGAACGGGCCACGACTGTGTGCTCGCAGCTGCATGCTAGCTAATAGCAACACACTACAAGAGTTCCCAAATAGGATGCGCTTACACAAACATATGTTCCTTCAACACATACAAATCTGCACACACATTTTCTCAACAGAAACACAAACACACAGACACACAGACACAGACACACACACACACACACACACACACACACACACACACACACACACACACACACACACACACACACACACACACACACACACACACACGCACACACACACACACAGACATAGAGACACAAACACACAGACACACACACACACACACACACACAGGAAGCCCTATGCCACATAGAAAAGGTCACCCCCCTTCCGCCCCACCCCCCCTCACGTCAACCCCCCCCCCCCCCCCCCTCTCGTCAGCCCCCCTGCTCTCGTCCTCCATCAATAAAACAGCAGAGTTCTTTTAAAGGCGTCTCTGCTGCAGTTTGATGGACTGCTGCTTAAGAATGCATCTGAGCCAAACCACCACCGCCACGCCACTGCAGAGAGCATGTGACTGTGGAGGGGTAAGAGGGGTGTGTGTGTGTGTGTGTGTGTGTGTGTGTGTGTGTGTGTGTGTGTGTGTGTGTGTGTGTGTGTGTGTGTGTGTGTGTGTGTGTGTGTGTGTGTCTGTGCGTCTGTGTGTGTGCGTGTGTGTGTGTGTGTGTGTGTGTGTGTGTGTGTGTGTGTGTGTGTGTGTGTGTGTGTGTGTGTGTGAGTGTGTGTGTGTGTGCGTCTGTGTGTGTGCATCTGTGTGTGTGTGTGTGTTTGTGTGTGTGTGTGTGTGTGTGTGTGTGTGTGTGTGTGTGTGTGTGTGTGTCTGTGCGTCTGTGTGTGTGCGTGTGTGTGTGTGTGTGTGTGTGTGTGAGTGTGTGTGTGTGTGCGTCTGTGTGTGTGCATCTGTGTGTGTGTGTGTGTGTGTTGGAGTGTGTAGGTGTGTGTTTCTGTATATGTATGTGTTTGTGTGTGTGTGTGTGTGTGTGTGTGTGTGTGTGTGTGTGTGTGTGTGTGTGTGTGTGTGTGTGTGTGTGTGTGTGTGTGTGTGCGTGGGTGGGTGGGTGTGGGTGTGTGTTTGTGCATATGTATGTGTGCGGTGTGTGTGTGTGTGTGTGTGTGTGTGTAACCCTTGAAGTGTCATCAGACCCACATTGCTGGATCATGCCTGAGCAATGTTTTGTATCCATAACATTTATGTTGTTATGTACATTTATCATGAATTGTGGACAAAAATAAAGAATTTCAAATGTGTGTGTACACAGGTATATGTCTCTGTGAGGGAGAAGTTAGCGTGTGTGTAGTGCGGCTGTGCGTGCTCATTGTGTAGGACAGACCTGGGGCCCTATCTTGCATCCAGCGCAATTGACTTTCTACACTGACGCATGTATTGTTGCTAGTTTGCAACTGGCGTACAGCGTTCTTTATGAAGGTATTATTGTAGCAAAAGTCTTCAGCACCTGTAAATGCAGAATTTGAATGCGTACACTAAATTCACAGTAAATTTGAAGTCGTATATATTTATTTTACATGTGTGCTCTAAAGTCACAAATGTGTAACAGTACATTTGAAGTCGTAAATATTTTTTCTACCATTCTAAACACCAAATAGGGTCTACGCGTGTTTCATAATCTGAGAACATGCCCCAAATGTGCGCATTCGTAAACCCAAATTTGAAGTAATGCATCAGAAGTTGTGTGTGAAAAATTTCCTCACAAATAAAATGATAAAGAACGCTATGTTGATTCAGCATTTTAATGAGTGAGCACAAGTCTATCGTTACAACTGCTTGAATCTGCTCCTGCAAGTCTCAGCTGTGGGGTTTTTTGCAGGTAGTTTTGCGACACGTCTAGGTGGTAAATGTGTAGCAAAAATATTTGTATCCGTAGATGCCAGAGCGTCCGTGGGCGGGACAAAATAGTTCCGCCCATAATTTCCTAATCCAATGAAAGTCGCCGGCAGGGATGCATTTCTCAAATTACACTGGGACCCACCGCGTACCAGCCATGGAGCCATAAAGATCGCAGCATACTCTTTGCGTGGGATGAGTTCCTTTCTGGAGAAGAGAAGAGGGCGTCCTACTGAACGGAGGTGGGGATCCTACATTATGTTCAATGAAATGACTTAGTTCAAGTGAATTCCCCCCAAAGTATTCCCTCCACTGCCACTGCCTTGCGCCCCAAGGGGCGGTTCGGGGAAAGCAGGAGGCGTGTCCTGGCGCAAACATTCCCTGGTGCTATTTTGCAGTTTCAGAAAACAATTCCGCCACTATCCAGGTAATACCTGGTTTAAAGTCAGTGGCACGTTGTTCAGATGCTATTTCAAGGGTGCATGCATAATGTTGTTTGTGCACCTCGCGCATGCAGTTTGCTTCTCTCATCTACCTAGCCACACATTCTTGGTAAATTATTTGGGAAAGAACAGCTGATACAGCGGTAATAAGTTGTACTTTTAAATCAATGCATCTGCAAACACCGTATAGCACACACATATTTTGTAGAAGCCCATAACGTGTACAAGCCCATAACTTTTAGGATTGATGAGTATTTGATCGTGAGAAAACAGTGTTTTACCGCTTTTTTTTTTTAAAAAGAATGAATGAATGCGGGCACGCGTGTGTGTATGTGTAAAATAATTAATGGATGCGGGCACACTTGTGTTCATCCATCTGTTTAAACACACGCAAACTAAACATGTAATGCATAATGCAGTCCATGGCAATGTATAGGCCTATTAACGGGGGACACATGCATATTAGGAACACAAGTCGATAACAATAATGCATACAATACTGGTAAGAAACAATGTTTGTTAATGCATTGCGTATATCATTAAATAGAACCACAGTTACCGCATATAATATGTGTTATATCAAGTTTTCTTTGCCGAAATTTATTTGAGGACTCTGAAAATGCTGTTCCATGTGTGAATCAGGACATATTATTTGGCAATAAACTGAGCCTTTGAAGTTTAAAATTCATGTGGTCATGCAGACTGTCTCATCGGAGACTGCAAACGCACAAATATCAAAGTATCAACATGTCAGATTAAAATGCACTCATGGCTCTCAAAGGGGAATGGAGATGGCCCTCTCATTGTTTTTTTGCATGTTACGCTCAAACCACACCTACGGGTAATAAGGCTACTTCAGGGCAACCCTTTTTACATTTGCGACGGGAGCAAGAGTCATTTATCGGCCGGTAAAATAGCAACATCGCCATGGAACCGCCCACAAAGCTACTTGCGTTTGGCGCTTCTCACTTGCGTTTCAGACTGTTCAAATAGGGCCCCTGATGTTAAAGGTCCCATGGCATGCTACTTTAA
>NC_079419.1:23173817-23181317 GCF_026213295.1 Gadus chalcogrammus | reverse complement strand
GGATTAGGACGTTATAGTTTAGACGAGGTTGCTCTCCACTTTATTACCTCACTTAATTAGCTCAGAGTCCAGGTCCATCTGCGTTGAAATCACAAAGCATGTGAGTACACTCGCACACCCGCGTCCGGCGCGCGTTATCTGAGCGAGCGTACACGCGTATGTATTAGCGGATTAGCGGTGGGCTGCTGGCTGGTGGAAGCTGCTGATCACTTCTCTTCCAGGCGGGAACAGCCAAGCACCTGCTGCCCACCGCCTCCCTCCGAGGAGACCGGGGGGCTGCTCTCTAGTAGTCCGCTTTTATTTAGTAGATTTCAGACTGTTTTCCTTCAGGTCTTTTGGGAGGGGGGGCAAAAAAATTAGGACACGATTGAACCAATTTTGAGATTTGATTGCCCAAACGATGCCATCATTCATTGATCCTTTTGTGTGTCTGCGGCTGCTGCACTGCTTGGTGTCGGGAGACGTTGCTCCTGTTCCACTTCCTCTCCAACACCTGGGCTGGATAGCGCTGAGTCCGCCTGATCTGTTACTGTTCTGGTACTGGTATGTTATTCTGCTATTGCCCTGTGATCTGATCACCCAGAAGAACCCAGCACTGTGCTAATGGGGAAATAAAAGAAGGATTGATTTGGTTGATTGACTGAAACCTTTTTCTGATCATGAATAGACAAACAATTATAAACTTAAGCAATTGACTCAATCGACTGATTGATTTATCTTCTTTTTTTATCTTCTCAGTTTAGAGAAAAGTTAGGCACCACAAACCTAATCTATGACCTAATTGTCTGTCTGTCTGTCTGTCAAACATATAATATAGATATACATACAGACAGACACATTGCATAATACATAAGGGCCAAGCTTAATCCTCAGCGTTCAGAATTCAGAATGTTACCTGCAATGTGAATGAAACTGTTTTAGAAGCGGGATGTTTTGGAGGCAATATCTATCTTTCCCCATTTGAACATCTTCTGATGCCAATGTGAAGATGTTTTAAAGCTGTCTGACTCGTGGGCTTCAGCTCATCTGCCAATTTTCTGATAAATGTCAGTTGCTGAGGTAATCGAAGCATGGACCTCAAACTCACAGTCACTCCATTACCCTTTGCGATTTGAGTTTGCACTGCAGAAGGGTCTGGAGAAGAGTAATTCATTTATTTCTGCTTCCGATACGTTTTTGCGGGAGCCAATCAACAATCTGGCCATCCCCCTGGCGCGCTATTGGCTGGTTTAACACAATTACAACAGGGAAGCGACGGCAAGCAGCCAATTGCGTACAGAGTCACTTGAACTAGGCCCAAGAAAATGACGGCAGCTTCCCCAGACCAACGTCCAATCTACGATTGAGCTTGGTCTGGCAGTAGCCAGGCTACCATTACCCCTGATAAACAAAATGGAGCAGGAGAACTATGCATTCACAATTTATACAGTGTATGTTTATGTATATTATGTACTATGCTGTATAAAGTCCGATTTTTTATCACATTTAAATCCAATATATATATCATAATTTTTACTGTCTTAAGCAAGTACAACTTGGTAATGATTGAGAATGTTGCTAGGAAACAGTGCTGAGTTTGGTAAAGGAGGGCGGGGGATTAGGCAGCCACTCTGGAAACCTTAGATGGAGACCTCCGTCTCCATCTAATAACGTGCACATGAATAAATATGATTCATGATGCAGACTTGCGTATTTTCTAAGAAATACGCTAACACGAAACCCAATTCAGTCACATCGTCTCCAGGGGCCGTTAGGAGACACAGCGTATTAAGCAGAATTTCAATACGGCGGCTCTGTTGTTTGCATATCTCTCCCTTCCATTATCCCTCCTCCCTCCCTCCTTCCATCCTTCCTTCCTTCCTTCCCTCCCTCCCTCCCTCCCTCCTTCCTTCCTTCCCTCCCTCAGTCCTTCCTCCCTCCCTCCCTCCATCACTCCATCCTTCACTCCCTCACTCCCTGCCTCCCTTCCCTCCCTTCCTCACTCCCTCCTTCCCTCCCTCCTTCCCTCCCTCCTTCCCTCCCGCCCTCCTTCCTCGCCACCCTCCCTCCCTCCTTGCCTCTCTCCCTCCTTCCTTCCTTCCCTCCCTCCATCCTTCCTCCCTCCCTCCATCACTCCATCCTTCACTCCCTCCCTCCCTCCCTCCCTCCCTCCCTCCCTGCTTCCCTTCCCACCCTCCCTCCCTCCTCCCCAAGGAAGCTGCTTAGGTCCTTTACTCTTTATTATTTTTACAATTGATCTTCCCTGTGCTACAACAGACACCAATATGGTTACGTACGCAGATGACACAACCTTGTACAGTACGGCCCCTACCTTAAATGATCTAGTAAATACCTTAAATCAGAACCTTGAGAGGGTGTCTCACTGGGTTAAAGATATCAAACTAGTAATGGATGCGGACAAAACAAAATGCATTATTTTTGGCTCCAGGCACATGCTAGTTGACGACCCTCCTATCAACTATCAATGTCAGGAATACCCATTAGTTTTAAAAAAGCAAAACTACTTGGCGTGCTATTGGAAAGTCAACTGTCATGGTCCGACCATATTGATGGGATTGTAAGGAAAATGGGCAGAGGCTTAGCCATGGTCAGGAAGTGCTCCCCATACTTGACATCTTCATTAATGGGTCAAGTCATACAGTCTCTGTTTTTTTGTCATCTGCATTACTGTCCTATAATATGGTTAGCTGCAACTAAGTCTGACCTGAACAAACTGCAACTTGTTCAGAACAGAGCAGCTAGACTGGTACTTAAATGTTCTTTACGCACTAATGTTTTATTTATGCATTCACGCCTGTCCTGGTTATCTGTCAAACAAAAGCTTCATTCTAGTCTCATTATGTTCTTTAGAACCATTATCTTAAATCAATCACCAGATTACTTTTACAAACAGTTTTTAAAATCAATTAACACACATAATCATAACAAAGGATTACCAGTAATGGCTATTTAAAAGCTCCTACACCCAGGACCAATCTCCTCAAACATACAGTTACTTACAGATGTATATCAATCTGGAATCTATGTCCCTGTTATGTGTTGTATGTAAATGTGACGTGTGACGTGCCTTGTCCCTGTATGTTATATGTGCTGCAGAACAGGAACCTGCTGGAAATCAGTTATTTTACCGAGACAGGCCCGTTTTACAGTATATTGTAACTTTGTTACTTCTAATACTTTCCTGTATAATAAATAAAAAGAAAGAAAGAATCTGTTACCATCTCACATTCACCTCTCACAAAATAAATTGTCATTTAAGATAGCTCTGAAGACACACCTATTGCAGCTGTCCACATGACTGAAACTTTAATCATATTTTGAACTAATTTACTGTGACCGGTATGACCGGCATTTTAATCTTATGTTGTACTTATTATCTTTTGTATAATGTTTGGTAATGTATGTATTCTCTATGTTTTATCTTGTATGCTCCTATATGGACCCCAGGAAGACCAGCTGCCGCCTCGGGGTCAGCTAATGGAGATCCATTTAATAAACAATAAACAATCTCTCCTTCCCTCCAACTCTCCCTCCTTCCCTCCCTCCCTCCCTCCCACAGTTAAGTCATGGTATCACCACATCAGTTCTGTCCTGAGGAATACAAATTAGTGAGCATTGGCAAAGAACTTAAATCAAAGGCTTTGCTGGTTTTTAAGATTGATAAAAAGAAGGCTTCAAAGGCGGTTTTATTATCTATTCGGCAGATTCATCTGATTGAAATCCAGATTTCAACCACCACATTCTGTTTGTATCGGTATTGCAAATAGACCACTTCTGTAAACATTTGTTTGATATGACATTTAAAGAAAGGTTCCAACTGTTCACTTTCTGGTTTGTTTATTTCCTCTTCCGGCATGGACATGTGACCTACCTGTAAATCCGTTGAGCGCCACTCGGCTGGGGTGGTAGAAACCCTTCCTGCACTGACACTTGTATTTGTCCAACACAAACCCATGGCCCTCGATAGGAGTGCACTAGGGGAGGGGAGAGAGAGACAGAGAGAGACAGAGAGAGAGAAAGAGAGAGAGAAATACAGATTGGAAGTTTCCATTATAGTTGACCAAAGAGCTGTAAAAAGAAAGACAGACATAAGACATAAATACTGACCTACATACACACATACATATAAATACATATATACATGAATAAATAATTACATACATATACACGTACATACATACAGTGATGGGCAGTAGCGTTAGCAGTGAGCTCCTGGTCCAACCTCATATCTCAGGAGGGTGATGGGGACATTGATCTTTTCTAAATCAAATAGTTTTTCAGTGGCACAGTGCTTTTATTGATCGAGATCCGCAGTAGCGATCACGCGAGTTACATTCCCCGATGGTTTCTGAGGCTCAAACACAGGAGAGCCTTCTGCTGGAATCAATTGGAAAATCTGTACCCCCGAACACGGACCATCTGCTCAGGAAAACGTGAGGTGTTCTGTGTGGAGCTGAGAGAAGCACTCCATGACAGGGACATCCCAGACCAATTTTTGAGCTGATATTAAGACCATAGTCACACACACGCACACACAGACCACACACACGCACAGGCCAGACACACACAAGCACACACCGACCAAACACACACACACACACACACACACACACACACACACACAGACATGACACACGCACGCACACACAGACCAAACAAACACATGCACACACAGACCAAACACACAAACGCACTTACACACAGAGCAGACACACACACGCACACACAGACCAAACACACACACGCACTTACACACAGACCAGACACACAAAGGCGATGGAAGAAGCCAGAAGGAACAGAACAGGTTTATTTTCCGGGTAAACTTTACTTATGAACGGGTGCTTGGTCTTTTAATAAACACCTGTGGAACTGGCATGGTTCAATCTGGTGTGTGGTGTAAGTTAAAACCTCAGGTTAGTGTTTCAGAAATGATATAATGAACAATTGAACTGAACAAAACTAAGCTTCTGATGTAGTGCACTTCTTTTGCTATGTTTTGTATCTTAGCATTTCCTTTGGGGAAGCTTCTGTGTAGTGAAGCTTCATTTTACCAGTACCTGGTAGCTTAGCTCACTACACTTAGCAAATAGCTTGCCAAACACTGCATACATACCGACATATACACATACAAACATGTACATGCCTACATACATAAATACATACATACACACATACATGGTGTTCAAATGTGTTCAACCACCTGATGCTGCCGTTTCAATTCCATTCCAAAAGCTTTATGGCACGACTATTGTTGTGAACAGTATTACCGATGCATTATTTAACTTTATTTTTTGTACCTTATGGATGTATGTTTTATTTCCCTACGACGGTTTTGTATTTTGTTGCATAATCTTTTAAAAAATATATATATAAAAAAAAAATATATAAAAGAATTATAGATGCATCTTTTTTTTATTTCTTATACATTGGTAGCCTAGTCAAGGCTGGGCCCTATTGTTATTAAGGCGGCCGCCTTAACCATACAGTGCTGGGGGAAACACTGCTAGAGTTCCCTGCCCCATTAATCCAGGCTTGGGACCGGCACTTAGTTGTGCTGGCTTGGTTAGGCTAAACTATAAACATATATTACAAAGATTCCAACTAAATAAAGCCACATACACACTACAGAACCAAATCTGAAATATAGGCCTATAGTAGGCTAGTCCAACAAAAATATTGAACAAATTAGTTTTAAGAGATTTTTTTTATTTGATAAACTATACTCTAGTCTAGCCCATATATTTTGTGTTCAAAATGTTGGTAGTTTGAGTTTGAGGAAAAGTCAAAATGCTATTTGGCAACCTAACATGTATACAGGCCTACCATTAAATATTCATCACGATTTTATCGAAAAGGCATTTGGCGCGCCTTGCATTCCTCCAAGTCATTGAAAATGTGCGTGTGCTCGTTCACTCTCAATTGACAACCAGGCCAATGATCGGCCATACATCTGCTCTGATTGTGATTAGACCAGCCCAGTTTCAATCGGGCCGCTGATCGAAAGGTTTTATGGGCCGGTCAGAACAATATATATCTTAAAAAAAAGTGTCAGGGCTTTCTGCTCAAATAGCACGTCGGCCGACTGGGAAAATGCCCGGCATGCCTGATGGCCAGTCCGTCCCTGCACTATGACATAGATACATACTTAAATACATACATACACTGCTATATACATACAAACATCCATCCATCCATCCATCAATCCATAAACACACACACACACAGGCACGCTTGAAGCACGCATGCACGCACAAACACACACGCACACAAATACATATACATACATACCTACATACATACCTACATACATACATACATACATACATACATACATACATACATATATACATACATACATACATACATACATACATACATACATACATACATACATACATACATACATACATACATACATACATACATACATACATACATACATGCATACATACATACATACATACATACATACATACATACATACATATATACATACATACATACATACATACATACATACATACATACATACATACATACATACATACATACATACATACATACATACATACATACATACATACATACATACATGCATACATACATACATACATACATACATACATACATACATACATACATACATACATACATACATACATACACTACGACATACATTCAAACATATATAGCAATAGAGATGCACATTAAAGAGAGAGAGGGAAAAGCTATCACTATCATTTAGAGTTCCCATCTCTCTTCTTTCCAAGTGTTTTGGGGAGTGTGGGGGAGTGTGGCATGTGTGTGCCTGCCAGCCAATGAGACGCAGGGAGAGGTGTTATGGTGTGAATCTCAAATGGTGTTTAAAGACAGGAGGTTGTGATGGAGAGGCTGAATCAGCCCAGGGCTGTGCTATTAATGCATTGGGACAGAAGAGGCAGGCGCCAAAGAACGGTTAAACATAGTGCTAGCTGGGTTTAACGTTACCTAAGTTTGACAGTGTTTTGTTTCCCCGATAACTAGGTTTCATAGTAGTCAGGGGAAAACCTTTACAGAAACACCGACAGACAGTCGTTGAGCCAGGCAGATGGAAAGACAGAAAGACAGGCAGACGGAATAAAAAACTGACTAAAACACAAATAGCCATAGTCACACATCAAGACAACACAAACAAGAGATGTATGACATACACACAAAAGGAGCTCAGAATTGAATAGCCGTGCATATGGTCAGATGCAACGCACATGGCGCTACTGATATTCCACTGCAGTGGATGTATGTCGTTAAACCAGCGTCTCTGGGACAGAAAAATAACAGCTGGAGTGTTTTTCTTCCTACGCTTCATCGGCTTAGACGCCATACTGTCAACAAAGCTTTTTTTAGCTTTATATAACGTCATTTAGCAAATAATGAACGACAAGAAGCCATGTAGGTTCAGCTCGGAAGGCTAATCAAGTCCCAGTGTGGTTAATGTACGATAAAGGCATGAAAATAGAGGCA